>NW_019101158.1:0-223151 GCF_001856785.1 Myzus persicae | reverse complement strand
GCATGGGCGCCCGCAGGCAAATGAATTGTAAGAATCAAAAAAAAAAAATTATATAAAAATATAATAGAATATAAATTTAAAAAGAAAATTGGGAAGGGGTGCATGGGCGCCCGCGGCAATGAATTTTAAGAATCAAAATAAAAAAAAGTTATAAAAAAATATGATAGAATATAAATTTAAAAATAAAAATGGGAAGGGGTGCATGGACGCCCGCAGGAAAATGGATTTTAAGAATCAAATAAAAAAAATGTATGAAAAAATGTACATAAAAAACAAATATTAAAGACTGCAGTCTTCAATATCAGTGTTCCTAAACTCATAGCTTTATTGTCAATAATTAGATATTGAAACAATGAATTTTTATAAGGTACTAACTTGTCATCAAAATTTTAAAAATGGGTATAAAAAATTTAACTATAGTTAAATAATTGAAAAACAAAATTTGAAGGGGATTATGGGCGCTCGCGGGCAAATGAATTTTAAGAATTTAAAAAAAAATGTATGGAAAAATGAGCATTAAAAACAAATGTTGAAGACTGCTGTCTACAATATCAGTATTCCTAAGCTCATAGCTTTATTTACGATAGTTTGAACATAAAGCAATCAACTATAGTTAAATAATTGAAAAAAAAAATTTGAAGGGGATTATGGGCGGTCGCGGGCAAATGAATTTTAAGAATTTCAAAAAAAAATGTATGAAAAAATGTTCATTAAAAACAAATGTTGAAGACTGCTGTCTATAATATCTGCAGTATTTAAGTATACTAACCTAAACTCATAGCTTTATGCTATTTTATGCTGAATTATGGAAAAACGTGAAAAAATATGATCAGAGTTCTATTGACTTTACCTCAGTACAATAAAATAATGTGTTTATTGAATGAAGGTTATTATGGATACAAGGAATTAATGTTAAAGAGTTCTAAGGGCTCATTTACGTTAAAGCTATTTTTTACTTAAATAGTTTAATGTTTGAATTAAAATAATATTGTGTTTCAAACTTGTAACTAGCATACATTTTGAAAAAGTATACAAAAAATTCAAATATAGTAATATTTGTATTTTTGTTTTGGTCTTAATTAATAAGTTAGAAAAAATAGATTATTTGCAATGTGGAAAGAAGTCTGAAGAAAACATTTTGGGAATTCTAAGTCAATATGATTTTAATAAACTAAACCTTATATTAAATTAAAACTAATGAATAAATAAATACTGATGACCTCACAATAACTCCTCATACCGTCAACTCTCATTATTTCTGAAATAAGTTTTTGTTTTATTTTTTGATACATTAGAATTTTTAAATTAGGTTTTATAATTTGTTGTGATAGGCAAATCACTAATTAGTGTTGACTGTATTTAAGTTATTATTAATCATAAGTACTGGTACAACGCTAGCCGACTGGCTTTAAAACTGTGGATACAAATTATGATACTTAATTAGATTCTAATTTATCTTGGTAATATTTATATATTTTCTTTTATTGTTATGCTTATACAATATCGAATACCTTGGTAGTTAGTAGGAAAAGATCATTGCAATGCACTCGACCAGGGATGATAATAAACTACCACTAGCCTAATATCATCACCACAGCTTCAACTCTCCATAGCGCTTAGGCGTACTAACCTTTGTACGACTTATTTTAACCCTCTGTCTTAACAGCATAGTCGCGCGAGTTGGGCAGTATGGGGGGTGCTAGTTTAATCACCCCCGTTTGGCGCGCGACTAACAGAGGGTTAAGTGGGACCCTTAGAATAAAAAGATCCTAATTTTTTTTTTCTATTTTTGTGTCCGCCTATCAAGTTGAACCAACTTTTTTTGTTTAATTATTACAACTTGAAACAACTTGAAGCATACAGCATATGCGAAAGGCGATAAAGACTTTTATATGTGCATCAACTTGAAAGTATGATTGGATGTACATTTAAGAAGTAACTAGTTAGTATTAATATTTTATAAGCATGTGTTGGGCCCGTGTAACAAGTGCTCATCAATGTGAGCAGATCTCATTTAGCAATGAAAGTTTCAATATTAGAGTGATTATTTGGAATTAATTATAATTAATAATTATTATTTGGAATCAACGAAGATGAATGATAACTGCTTAACTAAAATTTGATATGTTTCACACTTGTAAGACGCATTTGAACAATTGGAGACCACACATTCAGATGAAGCGTCTTTCTGAAAGTAACATCTTTTTATTAACTATTTAAGCTTCATATGTTTTGTAGAAATTCTAGGAAGATGTCTAGATTTGAAGCAACTGAATAACGTATTGGAATAATTTTATTTTGAAATTCTTTGAGCATTATCTGGATGATAAACTTTCTCCCCTTCCACTGCAAATAACTTGCTAAAATAATCGTAATTTGTAGCGATTCTATAAACCATGCACTATATGGCTAACAGCATCTTTTGTAGGGGTCACGGTTGGATCCGAGTAACACGTGTTTATGTGGAGCTAGGATTCGTCACTAAACATCCAGGTGGTCACCCATCCGGATACTAGCTACGCCGGCCGATGATTGACACCCATTAGGGACTTCAGCCAAGCACTCCGCCACACCAAGCCCCAACTGCAGTCTTCTTATTTTGTATTAATTGTATATAAAGTATTATTTTTGTGTGCACATTTGATTGTAAATAAACCGCGCACTATGGCTAACACCATTTTTTGTAGGGGTCACTGTTGGGTTCGAGTAACACGTGTATATGTGGAGCTAGGATTCGTCACTATGCACCCAGGTGGTCACCCATCCGGATGCTAGCTACGCCGGCCGATGATTGACACCCATTTGGGACTTCAGCCAATCACCACACCACACCAAGCCCCAACTGTATCCTTAATATTTTGTATTAGTTATTTATATATATTATTATTTATAATATTATATTTCCTATTGCTACGTGAGAAATTGGCTTACGAATAGTGTTTCAACCACGCCACAGGAAAATGACATACAGATACTTTAACATAAACTATTACACAGCCACACAGGTAAAAGAGTATCCGTACCTACATATATTATACACCAATTACAGGTGTATTTTTTTTTTTTATTTAGATAATAATTGCAATACGTATTTTACTATTACTTTAATATAAGTTCACGTGATGATTTCATATAACTATTAAAAGAAATTATTGTAATCATTTAATACTATTATTGTCTTTCATTAATTTTGTGTATCAACTTCAGTAGGTCAAAAATCTATAATAATACTCCCCATCCAACAACAAAAAGTAAATTTGCCAATACTTGACATAAATTTAAATTACTAAGAGTCATACTTTACTAGAGAATTCGTCACCTCTCCAAATACTACTTTACTCCAAATATTAAAGATTTGAATTAGTTAAATACGTAAATATTACGATTAGTTGCTTCTAATCTTGTAACACCATGTTTATAGGGCCTAATCACAGTTTTTCTCTGATCTCAACAAATTACTAAAGGACTAGTTATTTCATTTCGTTTCTTAGAGTAATGTATAAATTGAATGTTATCATTCATCTATGTTAAATAATGTGCTGTGATTAATTTATTATTAGGTATCTAAAATCTTTTAACTTTTATTAAACATGTTACATGTTTATCGGACATATTTTGATATTATTTGTTATATACCATTATTTTTTATCCTTGACAATCGTTTTTTTAATAAAATATCATTTCAGTATACTAATTTTGTCTAATTTCTATCGAAAAGACAAATTTACAAAAATTTATACAAGGGTAAAAATTGCCTAATTATTATGAATGAAGTGTAACTAGGGTCATAAAAAAATTGTTGTTAAAGTTATTTTTTATGGCGTGATAAATTTAATGTAAGACAATATCATTATTTCATTATTTTTTTTTTATATTCTAAAGCAAAATATTTTTTGGAGTACTTATTTAGATTACAGTTATCAAATTTCGGACAAGTATGGGCAGGTTTTTTGGCAACAAGTTGCGTCAATCGTATCGGCGATAAGACCAGTAACACGAAGTTAAAAGTAATAATTAAAAATGATTTCTGTGTCGACGATTGCCTCACAGGGGCAGATTCACTGATGGAAGCAATATTGAATTGCGTGACGAATTAATATCAATTATGTGAGGTGGGGGATTCGAATTATCAAAATTTACTACGAACCACACGGATTTATCTCCGAATCAAAACAAAGATGAATTAAAGACCGTACCAATGGATAGAGAAAGCGTGAAAACTCTAGGTTTATACTGGGAACCGAATAAAAGTGATTACTACATGCGTACGTCGTACAAGTACCTAAGTAAAAACTGAAACAACAAAAAGACATATTCTTGTCAGCCTCGCAATGTTTGAATTTTTTTTGAAATGTATAAATTTAAATTTTTAAAAATTATGGTATATTGAGTGTATTATACCCATACTATTGATTAAAAGAAATACAGTCAGTGGAATCAACATAAACATATATCCCCTGAAATTGATAGCCGGTGGAATCAACAAATAAAAAAGCTTTTCGGAATCAATACAAACAAATATCGGGCGGAATCGATAGCCGGCGGAATTGATATTAAAACGGCGGAATCGATAAAACTCTGTTATTCGAGCCATTCGGCTTAGTAGGTCTGGTAATATTGGTGGGTAAAATATTGTTACAAAGTTTATGGCGTGAGAAAATCGGTTGGAACAGCCCAGTTCCACCACACATACAAGTACAGCGGGAAACGTACAATAATTGTCTAAACGAGCTCAATTCATTTAGTATACGTCGTTAGCTGGGCTCCGACAAGAAGAAATTAATAGAGATTACACGGATTTGCTGATACATCCACGAAAGCACAAGGTGCGTGTAAATATGTTACGAGCAATGTAAACCACGAATTTTTTTTTAACCAAAGAATATTATTTTTTATTATTATTACCTATTTATAGTATTGATTTTTTTTTAAAATAAAATATTAATATATTAAAATTAAAACAAAAAATTTTTAAAAAATATTAAAAAATTTTTTTTTATTTTAAAATCATTATTAATTTTAATCATTTATCATAATACAATAAACTATGAATTTTTTTAAACATTGTGTATAAACTTATTTTTGTTGTGGTACTGGCCTATATAAAAATCAAGTATAGAAAAGCAGACAGACTATGTAATTCTAAGTGCCATATGCTTCTAAAACTTGTTCAAATAAATACGTAAAATTATAAAAATAAAATGATGATACTTGTTATTTTTTATTTCTTTGTTTTTCCATCAAAATATTCGTATTATAGTACACGAATAAAAATAATAATGATTGTTTAAAAAAAAAAATTATACTATAAATATGTAATGATAATAATTTATAATAATAATAAATAATAATATTAGTTGGTTAAAAAAAATTCATGGTTTACATTTCCCGGGCAGGACCACATTGACTGGGCAATGTACACATTGTCGGGTATTCGACATTGTCCGTAACATGATATATATGCACACAACAGATACGGATGGCATCGTTAAATCGCAACAAGTAGGTGCTAATAACTTAAGTCTCGTATCGCGCCATTAAAGGTTATTTCAGTGCGTTACATGTTTCAAAGCACAGCCAAAAAATGAGTCGCTTGTAATAGGTAACTGCTCACGCTCCGAAGTAATTTATATATATATTTTTAATATTAATAGTAACAGCCATACTACATTTTAAATAAAAATACGTTAACTGGTTCAACTAAAGAACATTTTTTGTTATTAGATGTGTTACCATTTGAGTCTGTTTATAAGAAAATAATAATTGTATATATAATTAAAAAATTTGAATCATATCTGGATATTAATAAGGAAGAGAAAATAGAGATAAATTGATGTTAAAATGGAATATCCTAAAAAAAACGTTTGGTCAAAAATGCATTGATTATCTAGGTCCAAAAAATTATAACTTAATGCCAATAAATATAAAAAAGGACATATTCTTTACAGAAGGTAATCGTATTACTACAGGAATGAAAAAAAATTCATATTTGGTTATTTTCAATACTTTAATAAATTATAACGAAATATATTTTAACTTTGTAATGTAATATTAGTAAAAGTATTTTAATTGTATATATTGATTACTAAATTCTTGTAAGTTTTTTTTTCTACTTATAATTATGTTATATAACTCTCTACCACCATCACAAGCATGTGCTTAAAGGTGGTAGATAATTTTTGTTTTTCTTTAAATAAAAAAAATAAAAAAAACTAAAACATTGGGTTGGTTTTGACGCTAGGGTAAAAGAGATCAAAAACCTGACTAATGGTTTGACATGGAAATACGTCTTTTCTTATTTTTTTGTTCAACTTGATGACACTTTTGAGAGGATGTCTATGCACTATTTTTTGCTCTTTATGTCCCACGCGCAACAAAGCAAATTTATGTTTAGCAGAACCAACCATTATTAAAGTAACAATATATGGTTGGTTCCGATACATAAATTGCTTTGTTGTGCGTGGGATACAGAGAGCAAACAAACAGTGCTCTGACATCCTCTACCGATCTTTTTATTCTATCCCACAAGTAAAGGTTTTCAACCTATCACTAGGTAGTTTTTCAGCTGATTGGTCTAGTCGGCAGTCGCCTTTGCAATTCAAGAACCTTTCCTACGTATTCGACATTGTTAACCTAACTATTCTACCTCCACACTTCCTATTCTCCCTCCCTACAAGTCTCACTCTCTCTCTCTTCTACCCCCCCCCCATCCTCCTTCCCACCCACAGTCTTTCTCTCTCTCTCTATTCTCCCCTTTTTTCCATCTCACTACCCCTCACTCTCTCTCACACACACACAGTCTCTATAGTGCCTACAGGTCATCGTACCTGATAATAGGTGAAAATATTTAAATATTACAAAAATAAGTTTAAAACAAAAAAATAAAATAAATTTCATACCTGACCAATTTCCTAATTTTATTGATAGCCGGAATAGCGTTATATCAGTAGTTGCAATACAATTAAATTGAAAAGTTGGGGGCAATACAAACTCTGATCATTTGACAATATTAAACAATTCTACTGAAAAATAAAAAGTACATACCACATGTTTTCTACCATACAACCAAGTCTTTGAAACATTCACGTCAACACATTTCCCACTGCATAATAAGACATTGTATTCAAAATTGGCAAATTTTCACAGACGAATACCATCTCTAAAAAAAAGCAGCCTATATAGTAAAATGTTCAACAATATACGTATGAGCTATTTGTTATTAGAAATTACAGATATTATATAGCTAAAATAATCTCTTTACGTTTTAGCTTTTATCTTACCTATACTTGTTATTATGTGTTAATTTGGGTTTTAACTATTTTATTCAAGAACGTATAAGTTTTATACCTTACTAAAGTCATATTTTTTCATTAGGCATCACGGCAAATTAGTTATCTACTAGAACTCTACTGGTTCATTTTTATTTTAATAATAATACAATACACAGGGACTAGTTACCATTACTGATTAGCAAGTTTGTTTATTTTATTTCAATATTTTATAAATATCGTTTAAATCAATTATTTTTATTATTAATTAATGTAAAATATATTAATTCCTGAAATATTGTGTTTAAGAAAATAAATAATTATTGCAATAAATCAGAGTTAGATAATATGTTATGTCAGTACCTATATGTAAAAAATAATTTAGTATAATAATAACTGCAAGCCTGGGCTGGTTAATGAAAATTTTTAACTGAGTTAAGTTAAGTCGATTTGAAACATTTCAAAAAGTTTTAAGTTAATAGTTCTCCTAATTTTATTTTTAATTCAGTTAAGTTAAAATTGATTTGGAAACTTACAACTAACTTTTTTTTTTTAATGTACATTAATAGCCAGTTTTCTGGTTTTAGACCTCTGGTTTTGGTAGCATCATCAATAATAATAATTTTTACTATATTTATTATTTTATATTTTATAAACAAACTACGCAACTAGGACTTGATTAGAAGTAACTCTTTATTTAATAAATGTTTAGCAATAAAAATCAGTTAAGTTAAAAATGTTAAGATATTGAAAATTATATTTTAAAAAAGCTGGTATGTGGAGGTCACTCTGCTGTACATAAGGTTAAATTAGGTCACTGAAATGGATGGTGTTAAGTTTGAATTCAACGATAAAAAATCATTGTATACGAAAAACGATTCTGAGCGAAGACTGCCAGTCTATAATATTACTTTATAATTTAGTATATTCGATGATATTATTGTGATTAAAGTAATTTATTTTACTAGTAAGTATTAGTACTACACGTATTAGATTAAATTCATAAACAAAAAAGTACATTTGAAAAGTCATTGTGGGTATAAAATATAATAATATACTTTAAAAGTTTCAAGTACCCACGAATAATATTTTTAATTTACAACAAAATAACATAAATTATTATTCTTGGCAATTAAATCATTAATTTAGTTCACATTTGAACATAAAATATCTACGGTAATATTTTTTTTTGATTTTTTAATAACAGAATAACCTACTTGCTTGGAACTTTGTTTTGAATTTTTAACCCTAACCTAAAAATATGAATATTTCAAAAATCTTAAATTATAAAATTATTTGTACATTTTAAATGATATGAATTTTGTTAAAATTAACCCTACGATCAGGGAGTAGAAAAACGACGACGAAGAGCGGCGTTTGTATATTATTTGATCTCTCGTATTTTATGCATTTGCTCTCAGAAATAAAATAATATGTGTGTACATAGGGGCAGCATATTTTTCATGAAATTAAATGTTTTATTTAAAAAATAAATTTAAGCACCAAAAAAGTATGAAACTAAAATTAATTACTTTAAACATTGACGCTTTCGGGCTTCGGCAGAATTCCTGATATTGTGTGTGCACTGCGGAATAAATCAGATATACGACTGAACTTAAGTCTGAAAATATTGAGATTTATTATGAAAAAAAAACCGTACGGATCGCTTCATGTTCCTTGTTCATGTCTGCAGCTTTGCTAACTGAAATTTTAGATCGATTGCGTCTTTGCAACTACTTTGACAATCGCCACGGATTGCATTATAATTTATACTACGTCAATATGATAAAACCATAGATATATAGTATATTACAAAATTGTATATCAAGGAGGTCCATGCTTGAGATTTGATCATTAAGATAATGAAATGAGGTATGACAATAACCATTTTGGTTTATAAATTTAAATTACAACAATATATAAAGTACCTATGATTTTAATAATTAATTAAGGTGGTGTTTAAATATTCGAAACACAAGCATATTTTTTTATGAGTTATTAAATAAAAATCTTATTGTAAATAAATGTGATTACTACTTTTTAGATTTAACATAAAGTAATTCAGTGCCCAATGCATCACATTTACGGTACATCGACTATACCCACTATAGTTTGTGAAATTCCAAGTTAAATCTTTTCTCTGAATACAGAGAATGCTCTCTGAATGCTCGACAGGAGCACGAAATTAATAATTAATATTTTTTTGTATTAATTTTGAGTGCATTGGTTAGGTATATTTTAAGCTATTTGAGAATATTTAAAATTTCCTTATTTAATTTCCGATAGATATTCAATAACCAGCAGAGCGAACTTTCCCAGCTTTATAAAATAATTTGATGTTTGATGTACGACGGCGTTACTTTAATTCGCGGTTCGACCTCAAGCAGACGGCATAGTAATATTCATATATTTCTTAACATTTATATAAACTAAAAATAAAAATTGTTGAATTTTGCGGGACATAAGAAAATGTACTGTACTACTGTAGTATGACTAGTATGTAGGTACAATCCTATTTATATCTATTTAATTGTATAAATACGTTATTATTCTGCGACCTGGATATACCGTCGTGCTATAAGCGTATTTTTTTGTGTTGCGCGCTCGGGAACAAAAAATATGCCCCTACTTTACCCGGGTAGTAAATTGTCTGTGTTAATAAATTTTAATTTAAGACTAAAAAGTAAAATATGTAAGCCCCAAAAGAATAGGTAATCAAACTTACGTATGCTCCTCGTATATCGACTGTTCGGGGAGTATATAGCTGCAAGGACATATCTGGAGTCCAGACGCCATATCGAGGAACTTCTTTCTTCATCTAAATCCGAACTGAAAAAATCGAGATTTTTTATAAAAATTACTTGAGTAGAATGAAATATGTGAGCAAATGTTTATTGTTGCCTTACACATTTCTCTTTTGTTCAATGAAATTATTAGAATTGTGAATCGTCTCCGACGAGTGACGACGATCGGCTTTTGCCATAGATGATAGATATAATGTAATATGTTGTTATCAGTTTTCGAGTTTTTGAATTCTTTGGATGACACGATACATTTTTTTTTCAGATTCCGAAACATAATATTATTCGAAGTGTTTAAATCAAAACAATTCAGAACACAGAACTCTGCGTATAGGACATTTAGATACACTACTGTCGCGAGTTCATTTTTTTGTCCGGCATCTCACTATATTGTTTTTAGTCTTAACGGTTAAACTATAACTTAATATAAAACTCTAGAAGTGTCGAGACATGAAAAAAATTCAAAATTAGGCTTTGAAATTTACAGAAGTAATAAAAAAATGGATACTTTAATCGTGCCTATAATATTATCTCTGGGCTCCGCATTAATATGTTATCAGACAATATTATTCTATAATAGTATGCAGTATTTGCTCAAAAATTGTGTGATTATATTATACTACTACACTATAGTGTAATAAATAATGTAATATGTATACAGCTGTGTAGGTACCTAACTAAGGCTCTCACATAAAGGTAAGTGACGGGGGAAAAAACCTTATGACCTGCAAGGTTCGGGACTTATAACATTTGCATACTTTTTTTATTTATTGTAAAATGTAGCAGAGTGCGAAATAAATTCATACCAAATCTAAAATTTGAATGTGCATATTTTGCATACATATATCATTATACATTTTGCCGGAAATCGCTTATTTGTACGTTAGTGTGCTTAATTTGCATATTTTGGAAAATTTTTCGAAATTTCAACTTCACAAATTTCACCCCATCTAAAAAAAAATAGTAATGCAGCTTACTCGCAGTCTTATGTGCCTATTTGCTATATACAACTCACAACTCCTTATAATTTTCGTGGTTTGAAAGTGTGCCACCCGCCGTTGAAAAACGACTGTGTTTCAACTGTGCTACGTCGAAAACTTACCAAGTCCAATAATAATTTCTAAATCATCATTCATCATTCAGCAATCTCAATGACATGGAGTTTAGTTTGAAAGAATACAGTGAAGTAAAAAAACTAAAATGCACAGAACTAAACTGTTTGGAATTTTTAAATGTAACGAGAATTCTAGTAAATCATTTATTTATTGAAACAGATTTAATTACTGAATATCAAGAGGACTCATTGGCTGACCTGCAGTGTAGTCTGGCAATTGAAAATAACAGGTATTGTACCTATATAATTATTTCAAAATAATATATTATTTAATTAATTGTTTTAAATAATTTTTAGATATATATTATCCGTAGCAGTTTTTTATGGACATGATCATTATAATATAGCGTATGTAAGCCGTGTAAATAGATGGGAAGTGCACAAAGATTTGGCAAAAAAAATTAAAAGTGCCACTAGTTCAACAAAAATAAAACCACATATAATTTTATATGTGAAAGAGTAAAAAAAAAGAGATGTACATTGGTACAAAAGTCAACTATAGAAATAAGAGATGCGTTTGTTACAAGATAAATAAAAGTAATAAGAATCAATTATTAATTAAATCAATTTTATTTTTTTCAATTTTCCTTTTTCCAATAATTCTATTATAGTGATAATGACTCCAGGATCCGGCACCAAAATGAGAAAAAGTCCGCAAAGGATTGAAACAGTGGTGGCGAAAAATATTTTTGATGTATCGACCCGACGTTTTATAATAAATGACGAAAACCATGAACCACGATTTCTAACTTTAATAATTAAAAATGAATAAAGTAAATTTAAAATGAATAAAACATATTCTATTTATTAGCAAAACAAAATAAAAATTGTTATTAATTAATGTGAGCTCTTATTTGATGACCATGAGCTTATAATATTCAATAACCCATGTTATGTTCCTACAAATATAGAGTAAAAAGAATTAATAAATACATTTAAAAAAATAAATTATTTATTTATGTTTATTGTAATATTGCCATGTATTAAGGCTATAAGGGTATTAAACAATTATTCTATACTATATGTTATATGTATATTATAATGGACAGTTTATGTGAAAACAAATAGCAGGGTACATCATTGACATTTGTTTGATGTATTTAATAATCTATTTATATGACCGTCGATGAGCTTTCCTGTAACTATTTCACATTACATAGTTGCAGAATTATTTATACTGCATGAAAACCAGAAAAATTATGCTGATTTAAAACGTATGATATCTTAGTTATTTATTAACAAGATTATGAAATTAAAATATACCAATATGTTATTGATATTGTAGAAAAAAAGAGAATTATTAATTTATTTTATTTCATTTATCGGAAGTATGTTTATATGTACTTTAAAGTTTTGATTTATCGAGTATTGTAGGTTTATGTGCAGGGGGGTGTGGGTGGCTCTGCCCCCCACAACTCTGTGATGCATTCACAGATTTAGCGCCCTGCGTTTTAGAGGTCTAGTTGCGCCATTGTAAATAGATAACTTAGAAAACGATAGTTTCGTTGAAGAACCCATAGGTTCAGATACTGAACAAAATTTATAAACAGTTGAACAAGAAGTGATTTCACAAACAATAGTTACTGAAGATGCAGAAAATGAAAAATCTAGTAATAAACTATTATTTAAAAAATCAAGAACAAACCGAAAAATGTTACCTAGTGAAGGAGTGGTGGAACCGATATTGGAATTTCTAAAGACAAGAACTCAACCAAAAAAAAATAATGAGGATACACCTGAACTTTCTTTTTTTTAAAGTATTATTCCAGATTTTTTTAAATTAAATGATAAAATCAACGTCAATTCAAAAAAATTGTATTAAATACCATTGATCAGCTTCTCGACAGCCAAGAAACGTCGTATGAAATGCCAAGATACAATAATGCGCCCCATTCCAATATTATACCTCATTTATCATTTAAATGCAAATCATTAACCGCAGCAATTTAATGCGATTCAATACATTGCGAGTTCTCCAGATTTCTCCTCGTCGGATAGATCAAGTTCTTATATTTTGCATTAGGTATTACAGTTGATTTTTCATTATTATAAATTATCATTTTTATATTGTTAGAAATTTAGTATATTTAAGTATAACCTTATTAAGTATTAACTCATTTTATTATAATAATATTATAACAATAAAAAGTAATACGTTCAAGAGAATTCGCAAGTCTAAAAGAATTATTTTTATACTACCTGCTATTTTGAATTCTGAGAGGAGCGAAAAAATGAAAATGTAAAAAAAATTGGACAAGTGGGTACTGCTCTGCTATTCAGTAGTTGTCAAGCATGTCGTTGTAATGGTTATGTTATAATTTAATTCAACGATAAATCATCGTATAAGATTCAAAAAAATTTTTTATTAAAAACTCATCATTGTAAAATCAATACATTATTTCGCTATGCTCTGCTCAGAATCTAATATCTAATTATTTAGAATTTGTTATTAACTTACCTCAATGTCACCAATAATATCTCTTCTGGAGTGATACTTTTTCTGAAATTAGTATCGGGTTTTCGAATTCCATCGTTAAGTATTTCTAGAATATAATCAAACCATTCGTACTCATTCGTGTAAAATTTCTAAATGTACATTCGTCATTTCGAAGTTCATGAATAAAACATTTAATTGTATTATTTTCAGTTCGTTTCAAGTTCAAAGGATGAGCCCAAAGTTTTTTTTTATTTTCTTCCTGTTCAATTTCTCTTAAAAGAGACCATAAAATAGGAATAGCAACGTCCTCCTCGTTGGACGCCATTTTGACGACTACTTGATATACTTTGAATTGACTAACTATGTTTTATCTGAGCGACAACAATGCTTTATTATGACTAAAGCAAAATGACTAAATATGACTGAAATTTCTTCAGTCAATTTTGCTTTACCAGTGTGCGGTCACCCTTACTCTGACATTCTAGTGTATTAATGGCCACAATTACACGATATGATTAAATACTATTCGGTAAGTACGCCGTATAGTTTAATTTGGATTTTATATCAAACTAGATAGGTACAATTAGTTTGATCAAACACAAAGTATGAGCAGGACTTTAGTAGGTAGACAATATAATGTTAAGTTCGTACAATTTTATTTTATTATTTTTTTTTTTTATTAGAAATAAGGCTTCAACATCTTCAATGTTAAATAATTCTATAGTTCTATACCCTTTTTGACTTTTATAAAAAGTGTCCATCCAGTATCTTCTTTTTTTGAAGTTCTTGCTTCATCTTCATTCTCAGATGAGTAATTTTTTAAAAATTCATCGCACACGATAATATAATATGCTGCTGCATTACCAATTTGTTGTTGTTTGTCATCCATATTCCGTAAAAAATATAGATTTAAATAATAGTACGAGAGCATGGACGAGAAACAGACTAGGAATGGATCGGCAAACAATGCCGAGTTCTAGAGAAGTGCCGAGCCACGCGGCCGTGGGATTGTCGTGTGGCGTGTAGGCTCGGCTCGTCTCTTGGTTTGGTATATGAGCGAGCCACGAGCCGCGCAACGAGCCACGCGCCGTGGGATCCCGCCTTTATAAGTTATTCGAGCTGAATTTGAAGAAAGCGTTTTTATGTGTTTAAGCTTTCCTTTCAAATAAATTACAAACAACGTACGAATAAATGCTTACAAAAGTTATTTTAGCATCTATTCTGAACAGGTTGAGGTTAAACCAGAAACTATAATTATTGATTTTGAAATAGGAGTTGTAAATGCCATTAATCTAGTTTTTAGTCGAGTAAAAATTCAGGCCTGTTTTTTCCATCTGTTTCAGAGCGTAGGATGACAAATACAAAGTTAAGGATTATCCAAAGTTTATAAAAATAATTTATTAACAAGTTTCAAAACAATGTAAAATGGTAACTTCTTTAGCGTTTTGGCCAATTGAAGAAATACCTAATGAAATAGTTAATATCCATTTAACTTTTACTCAAGAACTATTTCCATAATTCCATTAATATCTTATTTTGATTCCACACATGTTAGCGGAAAGAATAGTTAATAGTACACCTAGATTCCCTCTTCAAATTTGGAATATCAGACACTAAACGATAAATAATCTACTGAGGACCAATAATTTTAGCGAAGGTTAGAACAGTTCATTCAATAAATTAGTTAGATCAGCTAATCTCAGTTTCTGGAGTGTTTTGCGATCTTTGCAACTGGATGAATGTGCTGGTAATTTAAACAAAAATATAAGAAAAAAAACCGAAATAAACTAAAAACAATTCACGAAGTCTGTACACAGCACGAAAATAAAATAATAACTAATACACAATTACTTCAAATAATTTGACATACTTTTAATTTTTAAATTGATATATTATTATGACTTATAATTAACAGTGAATTTTTAAAAAAATCACCAAGCCTGTAAATAGCACGAATTTATTATTATAAGTTACAACTATTATTATTATTTATATCTGTTAACTACTGGTGTTTTATAATAACAAATTAGGTATGTGAAATGTATAAATTGTTTTCTATCTGAAATAGTACAAACTGTCCGCGGTTTTAATATTTTCCAGGTGACCGTATAAAATGTCCTACAACCAGCCATTACAGATACTATGTACCTTAAATAATCCCTTTAAGTTATAGCTTTTAATTTTTATCTTACCTATACCTAGTTATTATGTGTTAATTTGTGTTTTAATTAATTTATTCAAGAATATATTAGTTTTATACCTTACGCAAGTCATATTTCTGCACTAAGCAAGTCAGTTGTAGTTGTCTATAACAGGGATTCTCAAACTGTGGTACGCGTACCCTTTAGTGGTACTCGAAATATTTTAGGGGTACGAGTCTGGCCAACAAACCAACAAGGAAAAAATTCTTTAAAAGTCTTTACATTTTTTTAATATATTTTTTAGTTTAGTAACTAAGAAAGGGGTACTCAAAAAAATGTATTTATAAAAAGGGGTACAGCGTGTTTACAAGAGTTTGAGAATCCCTGGTCTACTAGAACTCGGCTATTGATTCATTTTTATTTTAATAATATTATAATACACAAGGACTAATTACTATTACTGATTAGAAGGTGTGTTTATTTTATTTCAATAATTTATAAATATCGTACCAATTAATTATATATTAATTTTTGAAAATATTATGTGTTTGAGAAAATAAATAATTACTGCAATAAATTAGAGTTTGATGTGTAATGTACCTACGACCTATATGTAAAAAATAATTTAATTTAATAATAACTGCAAGCATGGGCAAGTCAATTACAAATTTTAACTGAGTTAAGTTGAGTTAAAATGTTTTAAGTTAATAGTTATCTAAATTTAATTTTAACTCAATCAAATAAAAAATTATACGGAAACTTACAATCAACTTTTTTTACATGTACATGAATAGCCAGATTTTTGGTTTCAAATAATAAAAAGTAAATTTTGATGTAATATTATCAATAATAATTGTTATTATATTTATATTAATTATTAATAAAAATTGAATTTATCTACGATATTTTTTTTTAGAGTTACATCAAAAACCAAAGTCGATTTTGTCAAAAACCAAGTTTCCGTAAAAATTCTCTTTTTTTTAAATTTTTTGGTTGTTTTTTGCCGCTTTTGAAAACTACTGAGATTTTTTTACTTTTGACAACTCAGAGTACCAAAAAGATGCACTCTTCTACCACAAAAGATGATGTTGAAGAAAATTGAAGCACTTTTACTATCCCAAAACTTGATGACGCACAAAAAATAAATTTAAAAAAAAATAAAAAAACACACATCATTGTAAAATCAATATATTCATCACTCCGCTCGGAATCTTAAAGAAGTTAAAAAGTTAAAATTAAATTAACTTTAACTTTTTACTTGTTCGCACCCAGTTTTGAAGAACAAATCATAAAGATATATCTATAGTCTATACGAGTATAAAGTATATTTTTCAGAAACGCGATTAAGGCGTTGTTAATGGATAAGGAGTTTAACATTAGGTGAACATTTTTTTTTTGGTATAAGTATAATATAATGTAATATAAATACATAATATAACAATGAAATATATATACATTACACTGAACTAATAGTGTCCTGTAACTTCAAACTTAGGATTTTAAAAAATGTACTATTATTAAATTAAAATTGTGTCTTATGAATTATCAGTTATAAGGTCTAGTTACGCCTACGCGTACCTAACATGCCTAACGCCCAAATCTACGGTATAATAATTGTAAATTATTTACTCAGATGAATTCCTGGGTGAAAATTTGATAATTTAAGCCGTTAGTATTCAGCAACGAATACTGTATACTCAACATTGTTTAATCGATTAAATCCAAATAATCTGACCATTATTATAATTGCATATTGTTAACAAAAGAGATGTCAATATCATGCTATTGAATGCGAATACATTACAATTTCTGTAGTTGTAAAAAAACTAAAATATTTTGCATTATGCAAAGTATAACATTAAATTTAATTGATCTCTATTAAATACAGTTTATTTATTTAATATATATATATATTTGTAGCTATATAATTAAGATGTAGGTACATGAATATATTAGCTAGGTAGGCTATTTTCAAACTCTACAACTTTCCTCTGAAATTCAATCATATATCTTTCATGGTAATGCAGAGTAAAGCGTTTGTAAGAAACGTTTTTGTTCAACCGTTTTTTTCCGGCTTACTGTGCAAATCTGTGAAAATCTTTTCATTTTTTGGGTTAATATATAGATTATAGGCTTTGACATTCACAAATAATGTGGCTTACTATTGGTACAAGAATTTTCAAAATCGGTACAGTAGATAATGAGTTTACCCCCTACAACCTCACAAACTCACAAACTTTACCTGCTTATAATAATAATATATAGTATAGATAACATTAAAAGTATGATAGATAAACTCTGATTTCACCAACATGTTGAACATACAAACAATAACTTATCAAAAACAAAATTGAATTTTTGAGATTTTAAACTAAAAAACCCTAAGTTTTTTACCAGAATTAACAAATTAAGTTAGACAGATTTATTTTGAAAGTTTATTATTTACTTATGTGGTTAATACTTATAACTTTTAAGATACGTATATTACTGATGTCAGATGTATTATCTACACCGTGGTAACAACACGAACTAAGATCCTTTTTCTATAATAACTAAGATATTATCTTAGTTCATGGTAACAACCATGATAAAAGCGATTATTTCTTATCTGTGTTTACAACTATTTAGTACAACTGCTTTGTCACAGAACATAACAATATTTGACAATTATTTTAAATATCAACAATAACATATTCAATAAAATAAATATGATTTCTAATATCTGTACTTACCTTGTTGTTGTTACATTCACTATTATTTAAGTTTTACTTTAGCTTAATAATTATTAACATATGATCACTAAACTAATGTATACTTATTACAGTATATAAATGTTATTTCAAGTATTTTTACGTTTCAAGTTCAAGTAAATATGGACGATCAAAACATTATGGAACTTGTAGAGAGCAGTGATGAGGAAAGTCCATCATTGACAAAAATAATGTCTGTTGAAGATATTCTTTTAGGCAAAGGCAGGCAAGAAAAATCGTTGGGCAACTTGGCCACTAAGTTTGCTGACCTTCTTCGAAACTCTCCGGATGGAGTAATGCATTTAAACAAAGTAATTGACTTGTTATTTTTTTGTTATCAAACTCAAAAATGAAAAAAAGAATGTAAAATGATTAGATTATGTAATACATTTTTCAAATCTAGTTTTTCTTTAAACACTCATACTAATTAAATAATAAACCACACTACCAATTTGGAGTTTTAAATTAACTATGTGCTCCTTTTAGGCCACTGCCATGCTTGCTGTTAAACAAAAGAGAAGAATTTATGATATTACAAATGTACTAGAAGGTATTGGTTTAATAGAAAAAAAGACCAAAAATCAAGTTAGATGGAGGTAAATAAATATTTTAATAGAATATATGGACTTTTTGAATAAAAATTGACTCTTATTCTTACATATTATTAAAATTATTATTTATTTATTAGGGGAGTTGAAACAAGTGAAGATGATAAGACTGCTGCAACCAGAACAAAACTTCAAGAAGAAATACAAACCTTAAAGTGGCAAGAAGATATTCTGGATAAGCAATTAGAGGTAAATAGTTTATTTTATGATAAACTTAAATTAACTTTTTGGGTTTATGCTTTTATACCCCTTTTAAAATAAAAATGCAAATTGATACAATTTCATCTCTTAATTTTTATGAAAAATTTAGGGCTATTTAAAACAACATCTTTAATTTGAGGTTGAAGATGAAAAATATTTCTGTTTACTTATTAGTTATTATTGAGTTATTTTTTTATTTTTATTTTGGATAATATTTAAAATTGTATACCTACATAAATGTAGCAACTAGCAACTTTCAAATTGTCCCACCTCAATGTTGTGGGTGGCCAAATTAAATCCATCTTAAGAAAAATCAAGACTATCCAAGGCAACACCCATCTGTCCCCCTCACCAAGTCAACCATCTGTACCCTTGCTGTGTAGAAAGGCCAGCATGGGAAGAGCATCTTGCTACTGGGGTTACTTTTTATGTTGAACAGAGTAGAGACCTATCTATTTGGGATTCTAGGTAACAAATTTATGTTCTAATTTAGATTGTACTAGTTTACAAATTAAGAATTTATCAATGTTCCATTTGATGATTAATAAAATATTACTATGAATTTCGTCATATCTTATATCAATACAAGTTAACAACTTGGTTAGGTTAGTTTACAACTTGCATAACAATAATAATTAAATCTTATGACATTATTGTTTATAATATTTTTGAATTAAATAATTTTAATTTTATTATGATTTTCAAATCATTGAATAAGGGAAAGATACAATTATATTATGTATTTATTCAGATCATTAAAGTTTACAATCATCAATATCAGGTATATAAGTCTTATAAAATAACAATAAATCTGATCCCACCCCATAGACTTGCTCTTCTAGGCGGCTGGACAGTAGTCGTAGAATTGTAATTGTCTGCAAGTAAAGTGAACTGTTTATTAATTATCTAGGGCATGATGATGACTAAACAAATTTATCAAAGTCAAGCCAATAACTAAAAATTAAAGCTCAAGAATTTATTAGTTAATTATATATAAAGTGCTGTTATATACTTATGTTTCTATAGCCTATGTTGATTCCTCCTCCCATTGTTTTTATTTAATACATGTTTAATTAAGTACTTATTTTATTATTTTCATACACTTAATAAATAATACCTAAGTAATATGCATATTAATTTTTGTTTCAGATTCTTAGTCGTGATTTTAAAGTGCTTAAGGAAGAAAAATCTTTTGCTCGTTACATGTATTTATTGAGCAGTGAAATCTCCAATAAACATGAAAAACGATCGGTTTTTACTGTACAACCTATGGAAGCACTTAGAGGAGCTAGCATTTCCATTCCAAGAACCAAATTTAATCGAAACTATAGTATTAAACCCTATGATAACAATATGCCCTTTAGAATAAATTTTAATTCTAAAACTGTACCAGTTATCATGAATCTTATTTCATTCAAAGCATTTGGTCAACTTGAGGTATATTTTTATATAGTTACTAGTTCCATATAAGATTTTTGGAAAAAAATTAATCTTTCACAAATTTAATATGTACATTAATAATTGTATGTTTAGAATAAACGATGTGTTTCGGAATCCATTAGTAAATTAAGAAAAATACCTCGCACTAATTATTCTGATGATGTAAAAACTAGTATTATACACAGTAAGTACTATTATTTAAAAAAAATTTTAATTTTGTAACTTTCCAAATTTCATCCAAGTGTTGCCACATCTACCTTCAAACTAGACAATGAGATTTAAAAGTATTATATTGAGTAGTGCATGACACATACCCACCTTTCAGCAGAATTTGTAATAAAGTAACTGGTAAATGAAAACTGAATGAATTTTAACAACCATTATCTTTCATTACTTCATTGGAAATTAAAATTACACATCCCGATTAGTGGCCAGCAAATGTTCAACAAATCTCCCCCCACCATAAAATATTACTTGTGCACTGTATAAAAAAATTTTAATTTTCAAACTATAGCAAATTCACTTTTTTCACTTTTTTTGAATTAGGAAATATTTTGCTCCTATGTTTTCAGTGGCTGAATAATGTATAATAATATAATCAATAGAGAATTACATGATTTAAAAAAAAAAAATTAGATTTAGTTCTGCTTGGTAGTATAGTTTAAACTAGGCAATATCTTTTATGTAATTGAATATTAGCTTTAGTATATGTATAATAAGACAAATACATACTATTAAAATACGAGGTTTAAATATATAAAATTTGAAAATGTATATTATTTTTAGATAATGAAGAATCTGACGATATGGAAGAAATTATTGTACTGAATAAAGAAGGTAAACAGGTGGAAAAAAATATTAGTAAGTAATCCCATATAGCATTATGATTATATACTTTAATTATTTTTTTTTTTTATGCGCAATTTTCTCTTTTTTTATGAGCATATTTTGATTATTTTAGCTTCTTTAATAGTTATAACTGTTTGCTTATAACTATATAACATGCTGAACAATTTAAATACTATTTTATTTTAAAATTACATGATACATAAAAAAGTTCTATATTTAGTACATTAATATTTATTTAATGAATTTTATTAAATGTCTGTAGCTTTTCTAAATATCTGTATAATATACAGATTATATTATAATCTATGACTTACTCTGCAATGTATGAAAATAGTTTAGTTTATCAGCTACCCACAGAAATATAACTTGAAGGGGGCAAACAAAAAATATTTTATCCTTCCATAGATAACATATATTAAGTATATCTTCTAAAGTGGGAGAGCACTGCTCCATCACGCCCTTTTCCCCTGCAGAAACCTTTGCACTGATCCATCAGAATCCATTAAAATTAATTTCAAGACCGTATTTACTTTTATTATTTTTCTTTTTATTGATCCTTAAGCCCGGCAACTATGGCCATTAGCAGTTTATAGGGTAATTGTGGTAGTGGTAGGGTTTGGTATGGTGGGTTTTTAACACATGTGTTTGTTTGGGCCAGAGTTTTTATTGGGCACCCTTAAGTTTTGGCCATGCCTGATTGGTGGATGGCGGCCTCTCTCCAGGCAGATCTCTGCCTAGAGAAAAGTACCGCCCATGTCCGAGGTTTAAACCGACAACGGTGCACTTTGCTACTAACGCCTTAATCCGCTCGGCCACTCCATCCCCCTTTTTTATTGTAGAAATTACTAATGAATACATAAGTTTTCAATTTTAAGCTGTATGCAAAGAATGCCAGTGTGTGATATATTATAATTATTTTTAATGAAAAAATATACTATTTATACGATTATTAAAAAGCTTCAAATACTTATTTTTATTTTGTAGATTGTGATACATTAGATGATAATGGAACTAAGTCCTATGCTAGAGGTATGGTATCAAATACGAATTTAATACTTTATTTTTATTTACACAAAATATAATTTATTTATAGTCATTATTTAAATTTATTTTAGTTTCTCCACGCTATGATCCAATCTTCAGGTTGAGCCCACCTCCATCAGTAAATACTTTTCCATGTTTAATTGACCCTTCTGAAGGTGCATTTGAAGCTTTCGATATTAAGCCCAAGTAATGAAAGTTAATATCTATTCAACAAATGTTTCCAAATATTGATTACATCACTTGAATGTTTTAATTAATATACCATGTTAATAAATTACCAAGATATTGTATTTTTAATTTAGTTGTGTATTTTATTTTGTATTATTGCTTTTCTTCATGTCTTATGTGATAATGAAAATAATACTAAAGGTACCTACTACTTTTATGACAGGCATCAAAAATATTTTTAAAGTGGCTTTCTAGCCGTTTTTAGTAGATTTCTATCATTTTTTTAGGATAAGTTATTTACTTATCTGCCTAATGGCTATTATAACTTATTGCTTATAATAATGGTTCCCAACACGGTTTACGCAAGATAAAGTAAATTTTTGTTCATTAAATAAGTAAAATACTAAATTTTTTTATTACAAAATTAATACATTATTTCATTATATTACATTATTGTTATTTCTTATAAGATGTGTGTTAGTATGTGAAGAAAAAGTTATAAAGAAAAACACAAACTAGCAAAATATTTAGGTGAGGGACATGGAAGAAGTGAATGGTTAGGAACTGCTAACTAATAATTTGGTCTACACACTATACAGTACCGCACAATAACCCACTGCAGCCTCAGAAACAATGTCTGTTTAAAAAAAATTATATTTTTTTATGTAAATAGATTTACATAGTAAGGTATATGTCCTAATGTCCTATGACACAAATAAAGATTTACCTTAAGGTTAAGAGGACGCCTCACTGTCATTTTTTGTCTACATACTACAAACGTACATGCCAAATCGTATGTTCATAGAAATACATTTTAGTAATTTCTTAAAATTGCAGTGAAATTACCTCTTATAAAATTTAAATGTAAGAATCTGGGGCATTTCGGAGGAATTTATTGATATTATTTTTAAGTAAATTATGATCATTTCAAAATGTACAAATAATTCTTAACCAATATTCATTTAATTTTGGAGAGGAAATTTTTTTTCTTTTTTTATTAGAACAAACAAGATTAAACCGTAATAAAAATATTTACAATAGGTAATATAGGGGGAGGGGAGTGCAAATATACAAGACTGGAAGACATGATGGTAGGGGGGTCCAAATAGTCCAATGACCCTCTTCATTATTCTAGGCTGTTTATTTTTTTTAAATGTTGAGGTCCATGGGCCAATTAAGCTTAAGACAGCGAGGAGGGTTATTAAGAAGTGTAATGTAGGATAGGTTTGAAATTAGGGGATTTGATTAGTTGAATGTGTTTTTGTGAAATTATGTATAATAGTGTGGGGCTAATAAATGAGTGGTTGGGATTTTGAGGTCAGAGTGAGGGAAGAGATTGCTGATGTACGAGGAGGCATTTATAATGCAGTTGAAAACGTTTGATAACAGAGAAATTCAGACTTACATAGACCTCAAAGCATAACCCTTAGCATGACTAAATTAAATTAGTCATGGACCTTACTTTATGTTCAATGCAATAATGTAAATGTATCATTAAATCATCACTGAGTGAACGGAAGAATTGAGATGTTGCACTCGAGTGATTCACTCAAAAAAATCTGAAGATAATTTTGTACCTATATTTCTCTCAGAAGTACATGTCAAATAATCCCTTAAATATTCTGATGTCTTGTGGAAATAACCAAATTTTTAATACACTATTTAAGTATCATTTAACACTGGTTGTTACATAATTTTCTCTAATATTATTTTGTTCAGATAACTCCACTCAGTCCCCCACTTAAAGGTTTTATATCTATGTAATCATTAATTTGTATAATTATTTTATTCCTTATTTCCTTGTATTGTACTACTCATATTGAAATACATATTTGAAAAATGTGTTAGTTGTCAAATATTACTATACTATTATTGTTATCGTTATTCTACACCTACTACCTACAATTGGCTACGGAATCACTAACTACAACAATTCACATAATTCAGAACTTGGTAGCAGCGATTGAATTGGGACAACCAATAGATAAGGCATGCAATTGTGCAAGTATAAAAAATAAAAACTTGTGTACCGAGGGGCCGAAGGGGTACGCTAAAATATTTTTTAAAAACTTGTAGTTCACTAGTCCGTCCCTTTATGACCTCATCCAATTGAAGCATTGCTTGGTAGAGGGCAGACTAAATAGATCATTAATAAATCAGTATTAAAACATTTTTCTGAAAGTATTATGACGTATACAATCAACTTCAATGTAATACACTAATACATAAAATAAACTGAATAAAGATGTAATGTATAAAAATAGTATTGCTATTTGACATTCGGTATCCATTTTGAAAAAAAAAATGTCAAAAAAATGATTACCAAGGTTACAAACCTACTAGTTTACCACTTACCAAGTACCAACGTATTTTTTATTCGATTATTTCAACTGATTTCGATACAGAAACATTTTAGAATTTTGCCAACAATCGAAATAATCGCTTACATCAAACAATCGAGAATTTCAAGCATTTTCTCTCGATTGTTCCCATCACCAGATATCGTTCATCGTTGCAGTTGCAGCTTTGAAGTTTGAATAATGTTAATTGTTGATAGAAGAATAGAAGATTTTAAGATTCTGTGTCTTGCCGCTGTTTCTGCGATTATTACTTAATACTTATTAGTTCAGTGATTTGTGAATTTTAGGGAGTAACGTAAGATAACATAAAGTAAACTTAATAATCAATAGAACTTATAGAACATAATTATTATACATTGTATTAATTAATAATAAAAATAAAAAGTGTGTCCGTGTCAAACATGAGTTTCAATTTCGGGACACCCAAAACCACAAATCAGCCTTCAATGTTTACGATGACTGCACCTGCCCCTTCGTGTAAGTTGATAGTTGATTATTAATTAGACTCAGTGGCGGCACATGGAAGTTTGTAAAACAAACTTCGTAGGTTGCTACTTTGCAAGGTAGGTAGATCTTTAAATGTTATTTGTGTTAATGTTAACTCCCCTCCTGATAATTGTTTATAATTTCAAGGAAATCCTAGTCAATCGTCCCCTGATAATTTTTACTTTTTAGCGATGGCAGATAATTGCCACTCAGTACGAGTACATTATGACAAGCATATAATAAAGTTATAACTACTTGAAATCGAGTTTCCCAAATTTGTGATTTCAACTTCTCCAAAAATAGGGAATGATATAAAAATATGGGAAAGTCGATTTCAAGTAGTCGGAATGACAAATTTAAATCTGTTTTTAGAATTCTTATCTCTTCATTTCATCAACTGTTTGGCAAAGGACATGTCTAAAGTCCTATGATGCTAGTGTGTTAGACGTCGACACAAAATCACGGAAATGAACCCCCTTAAATCTTTTTTTAGACTTGGATAAATCAAAATTTTCGAAAAAGTCATCTACTTAATAATTGACAGTTAAAAGTTTGGTTCTCATGTAATATAATGTATACATTTATATTTTCACGGGACACTCCTTTAGGCTTAAATGCTACAAAAAAGTCTCTATAATTTAATATTTGGGTCTTAAGTAAGAATGCCTAAAATCAGAATTTGAATAACACCTTTTAATTTGGCTAACATTTTGTCTAAAACAGGAGTTCAATAACTTAAAGTTGAGAAACAGGCATTGCTAGTTTAGTAAAATTAGTTGGTATTTAAATTGCAATAGCTGTTACTCCTTTATTACACGTATAGTGTGCAATATTATGTTTTGTTATTGCAATTGATTTATTAGCCAAGCTGTATTAAATAAATAATTAAAATTATTTTGGTATCTCGGCAGATAGCATCATAGGTTTTGCTTTATCAGCAACGCTTAATTTTCAAGCTTTTATTGTTTTTCACTAAGCATAACTTAACTGTTTTATTATTTAGGGGGATCAACTCAAGCTCCAGCTGGTTTTTCCTTAGGGAGTAATGCCCAACCAACTTCTACTGGTTTCTCATTAGGTGGTACCACACAAGCAACAACTGGTTTTTCATTAGGTAGTACCACACAAGCATCAACTGGTTTCTCGTTGGGTGTTACAAACCCACCATCTAGTGGCTTCTCTTTGGGAACAACTTCAGCAACTACTGGATTCTCATTAGCTACAACTCAAGCATCTAATGCTTTCTCATTGGGCACAAATCAAACATCAACTGCTTTCTCTTTGGGTGCAACTCCAACTGTTTCTACTGGTTTCTCATTAGCTAGTACCACCCAAGCATCTGCTGGTTTCTCAATGGGTACCACACAAGCATCTACTGGTTTTTCATTGACCACTACTCAAGCATCTGCTGCCTTACCACTGGCTACAGCTCAAGTATCAAATGCTTTCTCATTGGGGACAGCCCAAGCATCTACTGCTTTCTCTTTGGGTACAACTCCAGCAGTTTCTACCAGTTTCTCATTAGCTGGTACCACTCAAGCATCTACTGGTTTCTCAATGGGTACCACACAAGCATCTACTGGTTTTTCATTGACCACAACTCAAGCTTCTACTGGGTTCTCATTAGCCACAACAAAAGCATCAACAGGTTTCTCTTTGGGTACATCTACAGCAGTTCCTACTGGTTTCTCATTAGGTACAACAAGCAATACTGGATTTTCATTGAGCTCTTCTGGAACAACCACAGCCCAAGCTACTACAATACAAACAACTGCAGCAATTACTGCACAAGCTCCTCCTGTTACATCTCAGTATGTATAAAATTCAATATTTCAATTACAATTTACAGTAATAATAACAAAATACATTTCTATAACAGATCAGATAGTCAATCCAGTGCAGTTCAACCGACTAATTTCCAACAGCTTATTGATTTAATTAATAACTGGACTGTCAGTTTAGAAAATCAAGAAAAACAATTTCTTAATCAAGCAAATGAAATAACTGTTTGGGATAATATGTTAACAAATCAATCTACTAAAGTAATTTGTATAATAAATAATTAAAAATATTAATTAATCATAACAATTAATTTGTAGTTGGTAAAACTGTATGATATTCTGGAGCAAAAAGAAAAAGAACAGGTGGATATTGAAAATGAACTTGACTTCTTGTTATCCCAACAAAAAGAACTCGAAGATTGTTTAGTTCCACTAGAACAAGAATTACAATCTGCTGAAGTATTAAGTAGCTTGAATAATGAAAGAGAACCAATGTATGTCATTTAAAATGATTGGTATTACTATCATTTTTAGTTATTTTTAACCAAAACCTATTTTATTTAGATATAAAGCTGCTCAAGAAATCGATAACCAAGTAAAACAAATGTCTGGAGATATAAAAGAAATAGTAAACAATTTAAACAAAGCCAACTCCAAAAAAGATTCTGATGATGATGTAAGTATTATAATAAATTAATTAATATAAATAAAAAAATCACATGAAAAATATATTTGTACAATGATTGATTTAACTTTTGTTTCAGTTGGATACTATTTGTCGAATATTAAATTGTCATATGACAGCATTACAGTACATAGAGCACAATGCAGAAAATTTAAGTTCAATGGTATCTGAAGTGAATGAAGAACATTCCCGCTTCTTAACAGCTGCTAATGATAATTCTTTTATGTCTTTTAGAAAATAAATAATAATATTATAAAATCGATGTGATATTTTAATGAAATATTGCTTCAGTAAATTATCTTAATACATTGTTATGTGTAATCGTTAAACAGTAAAATATTATGTAAAATATGAAAGGATATAAACATGTATTAAATAAACATGAAATGTGTGTTTGTAATAACTAATAAAAAAGTGGCAAGTTATCATTTGTACTATTAGTATTTCGTATAATATAAATGCTTATGTAATGACTTAGATTTTTAACCAAATATTGGTGATATGATATACCTATCTTGAATTTATAGGTTCAAGGGGTACAATAGAACTTTTTGGATGTTTAGTCTAATTCATTTATCAATACACTTACATTATCTTGAACTGCATTTCCTATAGTAAAAATAGTATTGAAAGTATTCTAAATCAACACTTGAAGAATATTGATTGCAAATATTAAACATTAAATTGTTTTCTTATTTGTATCTATTGGGTGGACAATTCAATTGATACATTAAACATCTAAAATAAGACAAAAAAAAAACTATATAGTATTGTTGCTTGTGACAATTTCAAACACTAATTATAATGAGTTTTATTTCAAAGTAAAAATAGAAAAGTGCATACGTCGTGTATGCATGAGATGTATTAAGGTGCTCAGTAGTGGCACCAAACTTTAAAAAAAATATAGGGCAGTTGAAATCAAAATTCAACAGCCACAATTATTATGTCCAGTTGCGTGTAGCGTAGGGGAAAAGTTTTGCTCAGGCTACACCTTAAATATGGATGGGTGGGTATTAATTGAAGAAAAATAAAATATTTTATGTGTGGGTTAAATCAATTTAAGCACTATAAACTATACAAATTGAACATTTCATAAATTGACGTTACTGTATATTCATTTATAATTTGTCATATTTTTTTTTTTTTTCATTGAACTTAAGCCCAGCGACTAAGGCAATTAGCTGTTGTAGGGTTATGAACTGTAGTAGGGGTAAGGTTGGTACGGTAGATTGTTTTTATGATTGTTAGGGTTGTTACGGTAGGTAGCAAACACGTGTATGTGTGGCAAGGATTTTAACTACTACGAACCCGGGTGGTCACCAATCCGGTAGCTATAGTTGTGGCCGTTACTTACTCCCAGTCGCATTCTGCGACTGGTAGCAGCCAACGCGTCATGCCAAGCCACTGTCATAATTAAATAAATAAATAATAATAAATTTTGTCTTCTGTTATTTTATCATTCCAATTTTAACACAATAAAATTCACATCAAGAAAGAAATAAAAAAAAAGTTTTTTATAAATGAAATTATGTAGATAATAAAATTAAACAGTACATAATTACTGTATCAATATTATAATTATACCATTGCTATAGGGAGACCAGAACACAGCAGCAAATTGCATTAAAAAAATTAAATGTACAATTTTATTGTATACAAATATAGTAGCAGCTAGAAACTGCAGTCTATTCTAATTTTTAATATCATTAAATGAATAACTATTCAATTCATTGTAAACGATAATTCAGAGATCATTTGGAGATAGCTATTATAACTCATAAGTATTAACTATTTAGTATACAATTATATTAGAAGAAAAAAAATCGTGAGAGGAACATCAATGCTATTATTAAAGTCTTATCGAAATATCGAATCATTATTAACAAAAAAATTCAAATAGGTAATTAGAACCCCGCGAATAAAAATAAAAATTCAAATAATGGAAATGTTATTTTTTTATAATAGTTTTTAACTAACAAATTTTTTAATCATTATAATCCGCTTCAAAAAACGGCCAGACACCTTAGATGGCAGATAATAAGTAGCATGTTTCGAAAAACACATTATGTATTATTATACTGAATTTCTTTGGATTTACGGTCTTTCTGGTTCTAATTATGAGTCTCGATGACAACCAATTGGCAATTACATCGAAGTGTATTATTACATATTATTATACTAGCTGATCCCCTGCACTTTGTTGCTCGTTAAAAATACCAACTACATGAGACTCGATTGTGATAATGCGAGCAATACCTATATTAGGTTGATACCGAGTTGCGGTCGAGATTATAACAGGTAAAAAAAAAAATCCGAGTTGCGGTCGGGATCAAAACAGGTAAAATATCAAAATAAGTAAAAATCCTAGTTGCGGTAAAAAAAATATGATTAATAATTATTATGTTTTAAATATTGACGAAGTTCCATATTATTATGCTAAATACAAAAATGAAACGGTCAAAATTTTGGCAACATATTCCATGCTCAATTGTGTTGCTAAAAAAGGATACTGATATAGGTACTAAATACTGCTTCACCGTTGGATCGTGAAATTATTGACGTGAAAATTGGATAAGAGCATCGGATAATCGATAACCGGATACTGACCGCAATTAAGACGTTAATTTTAGCTTCAATATTATTAAGACCGCAATTCGTCTATTGCGACCGCAACTCGGACAATACCCTATATTATGCCTACCTACTGTGGATTGAGGACCCCGTTTGATGAGTACTTTATATGAATAATATGTTTTATTTTTATTTTGATCGCGGACACGCTGATGATGAGCGGCTATAGGTTCAATTCAGTCACCTTGGTAGGCAATGTGCGAAAATTCAATTGTATGCATGCTTAATGCTTATACCTGATCTGCCCAATACCCACTCCAGGCAACCCAATAAACAAAAAAAGCACCATTTTCTACTAAATATATTTATATTTCTCCTATAACCAATAGTAAACAAATATTTCCTTCGTAAATCTTAAGATCCCTGTTTAAGCAACTCCCTGGGTTGGACATGTCGGGTCCAATTATTGTTAATCTAAACCACCCAGGGCGTCACCCAAACGCATACAAAAAAAATTCATTCAAATCGGTCTAGCCGTTTAGGAGGAGTTCAGTGACATTTATATTTAAGAAAAATGTTTAGTTGTGGTGTATTAAGGGTATAGACTACGAAAAATCAATGAAAATACTGATAATAATTACGTGTATATGTTACGGGCAAAGTGGAAAATTCGGGCAATGTATACAATGCCCGGGCATTGTACACAGTGGCCGGGCATTGTATACAATGTCCGAGGTATATTGGGCAATGTAAATTGTGAAGTATTTATATAAATAATCTGCATAATATATTTTGTTAGATGATCCTGATAAACTAATATGAACTTATATTCGCCATCTGATTGTGTTTGCATGTCGATCAAGTCAATTTGATAGCGAGAATTCATTTCAGAAGATATGATTGGTTTTACAACCAACCCTTTTTTAGTTGTACTTCCCTTCTTTTTATACGATTCACAATTATTTAAGTATAACATTATTACATCTCTAGTTATATTTTTGTACTTTTTATTAATCTCTTGTTCCATTCTATTTCTACCTCTATGTCCAATTTACAAATGAACTTCATGTATAATATCATATAACTGAACATTATGCACATAATATTTTATTGCATTACCTTTAAACACATTTAAAATTTAATTAATTTAAAAAAAATTGTAATACTCTTATATAAATAACCATATAAACGAGTATAATTAAATTAGTATATAATATCATTGATTAAGTAAAATAATATTATGCAGATTATTTGTATAAATAGTAAATACTTCACAATTTACATTGCCCAATATACCTCGGACATTGTATACAATGCCCGGTCACTGTGTACAATGCCCGGGCATTGTATACATTGCCCGAATTTTCCACTTTGCCCGTAACATATATAAAATATATTATTATTATATTGTTTTAAATACTTGGGGTAAATCTAAAGGTGCAGTTGCCAGGCGCATAGTGCAGGCAAAATAATAGCATAAAGAAATATATCATTTGTGACATTGATGCAGAAGACCGTAGACGACAGATGACAAATGTGTACACTCAGTCTTCACTCTTCAGCCCTACAGTATATTTAAATTTTAAAGAAAAATGTAGATCAGAAAGTTTTATTTCAGTAATTGACCAATTGGTAGTATCATTAACCGTAATAATAGCTGCTTACGAAACAATTTGCCAACGTTTTGGTTTTTTAAATCAGTTTAAAATCTTAGAAACTTATCATCTACAATATGCTGCAAATTATCTTGTTAGCATTTACCCCAATAATTTCGAATCTACGATTGGTAATGAATTGATACAGTTCAGTTAATTTATCAAAATATATAAAGAAACACGTAAAGATAATGAGAAATGGGAAATATGTTTATATAGAATTGTCGAAAAAAAAATTTGCAGTATACATTTCCTAATGTAGAAGTAGTGCTGCTTATATATTTAGTTTTGATAGTGTCCAACTTTATAGAGGGACGATCATTTTCAAAAATGAAGTCAATAAAAACCTACTACGATATTCGATGACACAAAGTCGACTATCAGGCCTTGGCGCCTTGCACCGTTAAGCATCGAAATTGACAGTTACTTAGATCATTGAATTTTTCACAAATTGTTGAAAAATTTTGCAACGACAAAATCTCTCAGTTATTATGTGATAATAATAATTATTATTTAAGTTCTGTAAATTTATTTTGACAATTTACAGTATATATTTTAATCCAATATATGTAATTTACTATCTTTATTTTTTTATCACGACAAATCATTGTTCATTCCTAACCAAATTCTGGTTATTTGGAATTTTGGTTATTAAATTTATGTAATCGAAAAAAATATCTACTTTTAAGGGTGGGCCCAGGGCCCCAACATTCCTAAATCCGGCTTTATATGAGTGGTACCTATTGATAAATGAATTAAAAACTAGACATCCAAAACGTCCAGTTGTACTACTTAAATCTGTAAATATTAAATATAGGTAGAAGGCCATAGGTATATAATTTCGGCAATATTGGAAACAACACTATCGACAAAAACTGTTCAGAAATACGTAGAATAAATTAAATTATTGTCTAATCGGCATTCGGCAAATGCCTACCTACGAATATGAAACAATAGAACGGTTATTGTTACAAATTACAATAACAACACTTGGGTCATTAGTGGGTGAGTGGGTCTGCACATTTGATCCACCTGCTGCTAGCCTACCATGTTGTTTCCATACCCTAGGAGAGATTGTATTTATTCGCCATAGCATTAATCTACCATAACTTAGTTTAGGTCGCATCCTAAAATCGCAACTTGTATTTATAGTCTAGATCCCAGTATTTTGTATCGTAACTAATTTATCGGGTAGAGACTTTCGTGTTGTCCTCACACTTGTAAGTCTTAACCAATCCTTGATTTGGAGGGGGATGTAGCAACCCTTTAAAAAACAAATATTTTAGTGTACCCCTTCTGATTAATATTCTTATCAAAAAGGAGTTTAAATATTCGGGTACTCAATTTTTTTTACGTGAAACATCTTAAGTGGTGGGTGAGACACTGAGACGGACTGTTGGCGTGGCGAGAGGTGACTCGAGAATGCGCTGAAAGAACGCTCAAAACATCTAATGCCCATTTAAAAAAAAAAAAAAAATTTCTTAAAAAAAAACTGAATATTTTTTTTCGAATTAGGTACCCGGGCCATGATATTTATTTCATTTACCTATTAAACGGTCCTTTCAATTTTCATGCATATTTTCTATACAAAATAATTTCGACGTTTCACATCTGTCAGACGTCCTTTGACGGCTCACTTTTTTCTATCCCTCCTTTTATTTTTTTCCATATTTAAGTACTGATTTTAACCAGAATTAAACAAACATCAAACGACGAACGTAAAACCAAACGAGGTCCAGAACTATTTTTTTATACGTTGGTGAAAGATCCCTTTGTAATTTATAGAGTCAGGTGTGGGGTCACCTGGGAGGAGTATTTTGGTATTTAAGTATCGAACCATTCGAACCCAAAATCAAGTATTCAGGGAGTAAAGTACCTAACTGGTAAGTTGACAAAGGGCACTAATGGCTTTTTTAAATAATAAATCCACCTCGGTTTATACCTTATACCTTGGTATAAGTATTATCATCAGCTGATTCCCTTCGTAAAATAGATTAAACATATCGGTTACGTCATAGTATTGATTATGATTAGTGATATAATAAACCTTAGTGTTTGAATAATTTAATTACTGATCAAAATTTTAATGGATAATCAATTAGCTTAGAGTTCGTTTATATTGTTTGATTTACTCTTTTTTTGTTTTTTAATTTTTATTACTCGCTAAGATGGTCCAAGAATACCAATCGCCGGTGCGAGTTTACAAGTATCCATTTGAAATCGTAATGGCTGTAAGTACAACAGTGCATTGCAGTACACAAACCTGCACAAGAATTATAATTTTTAGAAAAAATACTTAAAAATTGTAAATTTGTTATTGAAAATCATTATGTTTTAATAATTTTTGATGTATTGTATTTTATTTTACTGTAATTGTTAAGTTATCATAGTCATATACTCAGTCATATATTAGTGGCTTTAATATAAAAATAAAAACATTTTTTCGATATAGGCATACGAAAGACGATTTCCGACATCTCCGTTAATACCGGTCTTCGTTGGAAGTGAAGTAACAGCCGACGTCACAACAAATGATGGTTCAGTTAGAACCACTGAAAGAAGATGTAAACTCGTTGTAGAAGCTCCATATCTATTAAAAAAGGTTTGCTATACTTAAAATGTGCTAATTAATATTCATGTACGTGTAATAACATTTCTTTTTTAGATTATCGGCGTAGATTATGTATATTTTATTCAGAAAAATGTGCTAGATTTGAGGGAACGTTGTTTAAATATTGAAGCAACAAATGAGACATTTTCAACTCGTGTAAATGTATTAGAAAAATGTCGTTACTATGTAAGTCAAATATATCAATATTCAATGTTATTATTGGCATATTATTTACTGCATAAATATATCAATTTAATGTAACAAATTAAATCAATTATTTAATACTAATAGATTTAACATTGAGGATGCAGTGTAGGTTATATCAATAAAAATTTAATATGTTATGTAATATGTATTCTTTTAATCTGAATTATTGTTGGACCATTTTAGATTCTGAGCGGACCAATGAATATAATAGTTTAACAATTATCTTTTGTATACCTAAAAAAATGATTCAATGTTAAGGGTAGATTCTGGTAGAAAATTTGATTTGGTTATTACTTAAGGGTCAAAAGTTTTTAATTCCTACAACTTTTCAAAAATAATTGTGAAACTAAAATATAGATATTTACTTATCTAGTTTTTGACACAGTATTTTGTTTTTTTGTTGAAGGTTAGTTATGAAGGTTATTAATGCTGTTAATGAAAACCAACCATTTAATTGTTTTCCGTATAATTTTATATTAATAAAATTGTAATAAATTGTTTTCTAAATTAACTTTTAATGATGTATAATATTGTATTTGTTAAAATATTATTACGTTGTATAAAATAATATTTATTATTTTATTTTAAATAAAATGACACATTAAAAAAAGCTATTGAATAAACTATTATAAATAGCCCATTAGATAGGTTTGAAGTATAAAATAATTTAATATGCACACTGATTGTCACAAATCTTGATAAATGATAAATAGTATGTGAGTTTAACAGTTCTTTGTATTTAAATAATTTTTTATGCTTTTATCCTGTGGCTTTATTTTTTTAATGTTAGTATTTAAAATTTAAGTAACTGAAATGTCAAAAGTACAGGGATCAAAACCTTTTTAATTTTCCAGTTTTATGAACAGTTTATGAAAAATTTAGTTTTGGTTTGGATTTTCTGATTGGTTGTTAAAAATCCTAAGTTTAGCTTCTGTGAATATGTTTTTGAATTCTTCGACCTTGATTTGGGTTTGAGAGTTTTTAGTTTTGGTAGAAATAACAGTGTTGAACAATAAAAAAACAAGATATTAACTTGTTTTGAACCCTGTACAATTATGTAAATATTTTAAGATGCATTATTTAAAATTAAAATGTCATATTTACATTTAGTGATTAAAATAGTTATAAATAACACATGCATACTTCATTTTATTTGCATGTTTATCAGGTTCATCCAGAAAACTCAGAATGGACATGTTATGAACAGAGTGCACTATTAGATATAAAATATTTTTTGGGTTTTGAGTCAACCATGGAAAAACTTGGAATGAAACAATACATACAGAATATTTCCAAGGGTAAAGAAATAATAGAATTTTATGTTGATGAATTAAAAAAAGATGGAATAACTGATATTCCGCGTTGGATACCTACTGGAGGTGATCAATCTTGGTTAGTCATATTTCATTTATTTACTCACTTCATAGTTTTATTTTTCCATTACAATAAAAATAAAGATAAGTAAACCAATATTTTTAACTGAAATTACTTTAAAAAAATTACCTGACTTTAATTGCATGCTTAAATAAAAAATAATATATATATTTTTTAACGCTTTGGTTTTATTGAAATTTCTTCTATTATTTTATTTTGTAAAATATGAATGAAATATTTATTTTTTGTTATAAATTCAAGTTTACATTCAACTTTGTCTCACATAAGAATAACCCTTGGACACTGTTTTCTGCGATCAGGGACAGAAATGGATGTGGTTTAAACTTGCCAAGTTCCGCACTCTCAATTTTAACAACTTTTAAGATTAACACTGTAAAATGGTTTTTAAGTAGTGGGCGATAGTCAAAATTAAAACCAAGTTATCGTGGGGTGTGGTCTAAATCTGATGAAAATCAGTCACTGCCTGTGGATACTATTATATAAGATAGTATTTATAATATTGTAATTCAAATTTGTTTTTATAGTGACTTGAATAACCAAGAAGAAAGTCCAATTGGTTTGAGTAAAGATAGTCCAACTACTGCAGGTAAAGTATATAAATTCATGTTTCTCATTCTGACAGTCATATTTTCTCGTAAACCATATTCTGTTTTCAGTATCAATCGATAAGAACGTGGTGGCACAATGTTTGTGCTTGAGTGTTCAGAATTTAAACCCTACTCTGTTATTTTTTCATATAATTCTCAATGCATTTTCCTGAATGGTGTACTCCTTCCAGTTATGTACACCATAACTCAGGGCCAACTTGAGGGAGAAACCAATTCATCCCTATTTTTTAATATACTGTATTACAATACAATTTAAAATCTTTACTAGAAATTAATTACCTTTCTCTAAAAATGTTTTATTAGCTTACAGTTTTTAAAATATTTTCATTAAAATCACATCTTAAATATTAATTTCAAATTGTTATAAATTAACCAATTACACTGGAAAATGTTGCCGAGTCAACATGCTGCTTATAATACAATTATTCTCTTATATTATATTGACATAGTTTTTGAATATTAATGTTGTATACTTTTCAGTGAATTTGTAATTAATATTTCCCATAGTAATATTCTGAACACCATGATTTTGTTATAGGCTATAATAATTATTGTCTCAATAGTTTTTTGCTTGAGCATACATTGTTTGAAGAAAAATAACTTGACCCAAAAAATAAAATATACATATATATATATAATATATACTTATTTAAGTAAAAAGTGTTTGATTAGTATTTCTTTTGTTTGTTAAAATAATGATTATTTGCATTATTCTATTATATATATCACTTAATGTTTAGATACTTTAAAAATTGTATTATAAAAGAAGTTTTCTTTAAGGTTTGTATACTATGTTCTATGTATTTTTAGATTCCCAGTCTAAAATATGGTTAGAAGATGAGTATATTAAAAGATACATTGGTGAATTGACACCATTACAAGAATCAAAATTAGTGCAATTCAAGAAACAATTGTCTCAACTACAAAAGTCTAAGGTAATTTTTTTATATTAGTTTGTATATTAAGTACATCCTTATTAAAAAATACATGTTTCTTTCTATTAAAATGGAGTTTTAGCATTTGCTCAAAGCAAGGGTTTTGCTTTTTATTGGAATACATTTTGAAATTTTAATTGTCCATTAATTTACTTTTGATTGTTTTTAAAATTAATAAATGTTTATACATTTTAACTGTTTTATAAATAATTATAATGAAAAAGACTACTTCGTAGTTTAAAATGTTGACTATCTTTAAATATACAGTTAACATTTTAAGTAAATTGTTTATTATTTTTTACATGCAACAACAATTATTTAATCATTAATTATTGTGGTTAAATCGATATTTTAAAATTTATATTTGTATACTGTCCAGAAGTATGACCATAATTTGAGAGTAGTTTCTATTTTATAGAAGTTTTTTTATACAAACTCAATGAAGTGAGAACCATAAAAATACATATGCAGTCAATACGTTTAGCGTTAACAAACTTTATTTATTATAATTTATAACAGTTCTATTAATCTTAGAAATGTGTGTGGGTATTTGTTTAAAAATATAAGGAAAAAAAACTTCTATTTTAAAAATAATATTGTTTCAGTTACCAAGTGATACTACATTATTGCGGTTTTTACGAGCTACCGATTTCAATATTGAAAAAGCTAGAGAAAATTTATCCCAATCACTTATATGGCGAAAAAAACATAATATTGACAATATATTATCAGAGCATGAGTTTCCTGATGCTATCAAAAAATATTTTCCTTGTGGTTGGCATCGCCATGACAAAGGTAAAATGTAAATTAATTAAATATTTTAAGCTCAAGTAATTATTTTTAGCTCTTAATGCATAATTATGCTGTTTTAGATTCTAAGTAAAGCAATCAATGATCTTAGTTTTAAAAAGTGTTTTTTAGAGTTGTTTGTATGGTTAAAGAATTACTGTATGAGTTGAATAACCCTATAAATTATATGGGAATTGAACCTGGCTGCCAGCTTATTAAAACATTTTATAAACTTAAACTAAAAAACCAATAGATTTAACATAATTGATGATATTATTTAAAAAATAATTTACATACGATTTTTAGTAATTATTTGACCTAGGATATATAAATTAATACTATAAACCTATTTAATCAAATATAGTTTTTATTAAAATTTTGAACTATTTCATTGGCCAAATGATTTATATTCTAATGAATTTGATTATTTTTACAATCATTGACAATTATAGATTCTGAGTGGAGAGATAAATGCATTGGTTTCACAATAACTTGTTTTTTGTGGGTTATCACGTTTTGAAGTAATAAGTATGTTACAAATGTCAGTGTTAAGAATGATTCATAGAAAAAGGAACTAGTTCGTACTTGATAATTTAAGAATAAAAGTATGAAATTCGCACTACTTTTGTAATAATTGGGGAAAACTAAAAACAAAAATATGAATAAACTGGAATATTTATGTAACACTGAATTTTGAAAAAATAAAAATAAATCTTTTCTTATAAATCAAAAATAAATAAATATTTTTCCTGAATAATTTTCTTTTTGTAAGTCAAAAAAGTTTAAAATTTAATACATGGCTTCCCATACGTTGTTCTCACAGTAATTTAAAATTATAAAAAACATAGCCAAAGTATTTTTTTGTAAGAGTTTGATATTCAAATTTGACGAAACATGCCAAAACAAGAAATTTACTAGTTATTTTACAGTTAAAAATGCATACAGTTTTAAATAATTTTATTAACTAAGACATAAAGAATTAAGGTAAGATTACTCGTAAGTTTTTTTGACGGGTTTTATGCAAAACTTTATTTTAAATAAAAAAAGAGTTTAATTTTAATTTTTTCTTTTATATATATATATTATAGAAGGACGTCCATTATATATATTACGTTTAGGTCAAATGGATGTGAAAGGTCTTCTTAAATCAGTTGGTGAAGATTGTCTTCTTAAACAAGTAAACTATAATTTTATTTTGAATAACTAATAAAATATCTTTATTTATTGTTCGTCAGATATTGTATTTAATACAATTAAGTTCATACTTTTATGTTATTAATCATAGTGAACTAATAATTCTACTATTTAATTTAAGATTATGAATTCAACAATTAAAAATACTTTTTTTATTTCTTGACATCATTTGTGTTAACCTTATATTATTATTTTGTGTTTAGGCTATGCATGTATGTGAAGAAGGTTTAAAATTAACAAAAGAAGCAACTCATACATCTGGCAAACCAATAACAACTTGGGGTTTATTAGTTGATTTAGAAGGGTTAAATATGAGACATTTGTGGAGACCTGGTGTTGGAGCATTGCTAAGAATTATTGAAATTGTAGAGTCTAATTATCCAGAGACACTTGGGCAAGTCCTTATAATTCGTGCACCAAGAGTATTTCCAGTTTTGTGGACTTTAGTGAGCACATTTATCAGTAAGAAAATTATTTATTAACTCTTATTACATAATCCTTACTATTATAAGTTAATACTAATTAAAATTTTTTAGATGAGACAACGCGTCAAAAGTTCCTATTTTATGGTGGTAATGATTATCAATCATCTGGTGGTCTCAATGAATTTCTTACCGAAGATAATGTGCCTGATTTTCTAGGTGGCCCCTGTAAAGTATGTTGTTTTTAACTTTGAAGTAATGGAGTTTACGTTTATGATATAAATAAACCTTGTACTATCAAAAATTAGGTTAAAATTCCTGAAGGTGGTTTTGTGCCCAAAAATTTGTATCTAAAAGAAGGAGAGTTAGAAAAAGAAGCATGTACGATTACTGAAGATAGTATATATCAGTCTGTTACACTGACTAAAGGACAGGTAATTTACACTTGTATTTACTTATATATATCTAAAGTAGATTCACCTAGCATGGTCACCCCCATTTTTCTTTTAATAATAACCTTATACAAATTCTAATTTTTGGAATTTTTATGTATATTAACCATATTTTCAAATACTTAGATTATTAATGTAATTTAAGTAGTGTTCTGTTACATACAAATAGTTATATTAGTTTATGAATTATATAACTATATCTACTAAAGATAATAGTCCTCGGTAGACGGTAATAGATTTAAAGATATTGTGCTATGATGATTTGAAAATTATAGTAATTAATTAAAATTATATAATTTATAAAAATTATCAGAATATAATATTTCATAAGTATTTGAAATTAGTTTTTTATACGAAACCTGGGTCATTTATTTAAACTTGTGATCCTACCTTATATTCAATTTAAGTCTTTTATTTTTACGTGCTTAGCCTTACAAACTTCATATTACCGATGACCTGTATTATATATATGTACACTAAATTAAAGTATAAGTGATCTCCCTTGCTCTAACCTTGTTCATCATGATTTAATTTAATTTTTTATGCTGGCTTAATAAAAAAAATAACAATGTTTTTTTTTTTTAAGAAAATTTACAATCTATATACAATTTATATAATAAGTAAATATGATGAACAATATTACAAGACATGAAAATCTTGAGGAAAGGGAGTGTCCAGTGACACTACTTCCAATTTAAACTTAGGGGGGAGGTAACATATTAAGTATCACTAGGCATTTTTTAATAAATCACGCGGCCATTTGCGTTTGAGGCGACGAGAGGGGTTATCAGGAATTGTACAAGAAGAAAGTTTAGATATGAGTGGGTTTGGATGGTTAAAGGTATTTTTATGAAATTTGTTATAATGATAAGAGGCAAGTGTGGATATTGATGGTATGTTGAGATCATCATGATCTCAACAATGTTTTTTTATATTTTTAATTTGTATAATTATAATTCTTGTATTAGGTATAATATATTATAGTATTATTGTTTTTAATACACTTTATTAAGTATAATTATTTTAAATCTTACCTAAAAGTTTAGTAATAGGTCAAATCACTCTAATATCAAAACTGCTATTGAAACTAGTGAACTAAAATTTGCCATGCCATACATGTATAAGACAGGAACAACAAATGTGTAGGCAGTGTTCTCTGAAACATCAGGGTCCATAAATTAGTGTTTATGTTTATTTTTACCCTAAAACCGTAGTATATGTTTAGACATTTTGAATAATGTAGAAATAAGTGTAATGTCTTAATATTGATTATCCTAACAATTTTGGCTACTGGCTGCATACATATATACACTTGTAAATCAGATTCAATATAATATCTCTGATTAAACAAATAAAAACATCAATATAAATATTTAGATGAAGAAGTACTTGAATATTTTCCGTTATCAATCTATAAGTTAGCTAAAAGATCATCATGAAATATCAATAAAATAATAATAATGTAAGTGTCAAGGAACATTTTTTTACTTAGGTAAATTATCCATAACAAATACCAAAGTTTGTATTACCACTAAATACTGCTTAAATAGTAGAAGCAAATGTAAGTATTTGAAAATATAGTCCTTAGATTCACTTGTAAATTCAAAAATCATAATTTGAATTATCACATTACTAAAGAATAAAGGTGATGTGGCATCATGCTTGTGAATCATCCTGTATAGATATACATATTATTTTTTTCTACTATACAATACTCGTATATTCTATATATGTATTATTGTTTAAGGCTCACGAAGTTTTTATTGATGTTGAGGAATCTAGTTCAGTAATAACATGGGATTTTGATGTTATGAGACAAGATATTAATTTTAATGTATTAAGATTACTAATTGAAATTCAGCCATCAACTCTTCTCAGTTGCGCTAGAGGTATTTATAACTATATGTTATGATATAATAATTCATATGTATTTTATTTGTTTCATTGTTTAATGACCAGTTATTATTTTAAATAAATTTAAAAAAGTTGATTATTAATGATGTTTTAGGTAATCTAAATGTTATAGAAAAGGGATGGAAAGAAGGAGAACATTATGAAAAAGTGGAACAGACCATATTATGTCATGATGGTGAGAGCGTTCAAGGATCTCATCTTACCACTAAACGTGGAACATATGTATTACAATGGTACTGGTCGTCAGATAGCTTGAATATTAGCTCAGGACATCACACTAAAGCTAAAATTATGTATTATTATGAAATGCTGAAATCTGCTGATTATCGGTAATTATAAATTAAATATGGAGTGGGAAATATTATAACTAAAACAATGTATTTTATGTTAATTATATTATGTATACATTAATAACCAAATTATATGATATTTTTATGAATATCTTAACCTGGTTTGATTGAATTTAACTAATTACTTGATATTACTTATTAGTTATTAGTTAATAACATTAATTTTTTTGTTAATATTTCACAGGGGTTCAATGTCAAGTTTGATGTCAGCTAATAGTAAATTTTCTTCTCTTAGTAATAGATAATTAAATAACCCTGTATTTTGTTTAATATGCAATTTTAATCGTTATATCTATGTAATTAAGAGTTTAAGACCATACTTTAGAAAAATGATTCATTGAATGGGATATTTGGTGTGTACAAAATTAATGAATATCCTCTTACTGTCTTTTAGTTTTTGTAATTACCTAAGGTTTTTAAATTAAACTTTTTCATATTTATTAGTTTTTTAATTTTGAATTACATTCTTTGTTACATTTACCAAGTTGTTATGAGTTCATAAATTCAATTTTTAACCTGTAAATACTTGGGGGCAAAATTATAAATCATCAATATTTAGAAATATTCAAATACCCTTAATAATTAATTTTAAATATTAATTTAATTTTTCATAACACATAAAAATCTATTGGATTTATTAAGAGAAATTTGTTATTTTTAGCATGGTCCTATGGATGTTTTAATTGCCTAATATAATCGTTATGTTCGTATTTAACTATATAACTATTTGTTAATATCATCACATAGTATATATTAAGTTTAGATTTTGTTATTTTTTTAGTAACTTTTTTGGTATGTTATGATCTGATAATTATTTGAACATTTAATGTACTATCTTTATGTTTCCTAAAATATCAACTTTTTCAGTTGGCTGTTTTAGTTAATTTTTCTTCTATTTTGATTATTATTTGTTGATTTTGTTTTTATTTTATTTTATTTTTGTATCTGTGATCAAAACATGTTTTATCTGTTTAAATTTAATAAAAATAATAAATTATTTAGGTTATGTAATTATTGTACACCATAATTTAACTAAATACATTTTAGATAAAATAATGTTTTCACTTTAATGATGTAACTCATGTCAATTGAATTTTTATGTGTCTTGATGGTACAAAATTAATATATCTAATAATAATTTGTTATTGGATTGTATGTCAGCAGTAATGCAGTATTTGTGTTTATTTGATATATAAATAAAATGTGCTGTGTGAATGGTATCATGAATTTCCACAACTTACAATATTTTTAAGTCTTATGAGTAGTGACAAACATAAAGTAATTAATCCTTACAAATACTTTGAATTTAATAAATATACTAGCTCTCCGATAATATATCCATGTACTCAAATTAAAGCTACATATTTTATTTATTCATGACTAACTAATTATAGACGGTTTTTACTTATGTCCAATATCTTATTGTAATCTCAATTAAGATGTATGTTATCAACTATCATAATTTACTCCATATAAATTAATTTAATGTATACATGAAATATTTATTTCTTTATTTTAAAATAATAATAATTGTGTGCAAAAATTAAAACTATACATTTTTTCTACTTAAACTGATAAATTTCTAGCAAAGCTTTTATTTTAATTTATAAAATACCAGTGCTCAAGTAAAGATATTTCAATTACCTTTTTGAATAATTTATTAAAAACAGGTGTTTTTACCACAGTGTATAAATAGTGTGATAATTTATTTATGTTGTACACAACCGTTAAATGTAATACTTATTACCCAACTTTTAAAAATATAATAAATACAATGTAGAAAATATTATATAACCATTTGTCTATACTAAAAAAAATTTTAATTATTTTAAAAGTTAATTGTTATTTGTTAAGAGAACAACATTACCGCATGTGTTATCTCTGTCTTGCAAACATACAACATAACAAAAATTTAAATAGAACCACTCAAGCTGTAGTCCAAGCTAAGCAATCAAATTTTTACATTATAACCAAGGGAAAATTTACTGTACAACATAATTTTTATTTTTTCAATATCACAAGTACAGGAAAAATTCTTATTGTTTAAAAATTGATTATTTCAAACTTGAATAACTTTTTTGGCATTTGTGATATCGAAAAAAATAAAAACCATGTTGCACAGTAAATTTTCTCCTCTTTTTAGTATTAATTACACAATTTGGTTGCTTAGCTAGGACTGCAGCTTGAGTGGTTCTATTTTGCGCAAAAACAGTTTTTGCTGTGTTGTAAGTTTTTAAGACGAAGACAACACATGCGGGCGTGGTGTCCTCTTATGATTATATATTATCGTATAATATCTTCTTATTTGAAATACAATGTAAGTATAATGTTCTCTTTTATAAATTTTAAAAAATTCATAAATATTCATGCTGGTATGATCTCGTTGTAGTAGTAATTAAAATGGAGCATTCATCTTAAAATTATGAGTTATTTTGTGAGATAGAATAGATTTTGGAGAGTTGGTGTATGACAACTTAATAGCATCATATTGTAATACATTTATTTCAATCAATAATTTAATAGGTAATTATATTATATTTATTATTGTTTATATACATATATACAATGTATTATTATTATTATTGTTGTTAATACATATATCTTATGTTTTATTATTATTATTATTACCAACGACAAATAAATTATACTATTATAAATAGTTTTTGAAAAATACTAGTAATTTACTTAAGCTTATTTAAATAAAAATGTTAATATATATAAATGTATTTATTATAGTTTTATTATCATTAACGTCCATGTCAATAAATACTCTCAGATTTGCATTATTATCTATAAATTACTGTTGTTTGTATGTACTGTTAAACATGTGTATCAAAAATTTGAGGTGCCTGAAAAAATATTTTATTTTTATACCATAGTTTCTATTGAATATTTTAAATGGTTCGTGTAGTCAAATATTTGATATTTGAAGAGAATAGGAAGTTTAAAAGTATTTTTAAAAAAAGATATAAACCTATTACCTATATGTGCACTTCAAAATAATAAAATATCATTCCGACCTATGCTAATTAATTAATTTTCTGTAAAATTTACTTTTATTGATTTTATTTGATGTGAATAATGCTTAGTATAGCTTAGAATACACCCATTAACCAATAAAATATAAATATAATACATTAAATAAGTCCACATAAAGTATCTTTTTTAGCAAAACATTTCTCATACATTTTTCTTTGTTGAGTTCATACCACAAGAAACCAACAGTTATTGATAAATTTGACAATTAAGTACAAGGTTCCTCATAAGTTTTTATTAGTGCAAAATAAAAAAAAATAGCTGACCAGTAAATTCACAATATTTTTTATGTGCGTATATAGGTAATTAAAATGTTGGCAACATTTGTCAAATTCACGAATATATACAGATTATTATAAGTTAGGAATTCATAAAAATATTTCTTCTTATACCAATCTGCGATTTGAAAATGTATTGCATGATTGAAATTTCCTCATACGTTTCAACTGCTTTAAGCAAAAAAAAAGGTTAACGGAAAGTTAAACTAATTTTTTATAAACGTTTGACGTTCTAAATTGTTTGATATTTGATATTTGCTTATAAATATTAAAAAATTATTTTAATGTAATTTTGTTCTAATTCAAAAACAAATTACCGTAGATACTTGAATTTCACCAAATATTTATTTTATCTTTTTGTGTACATGATAAAATGTTCAAAATATTTTGACTTGTTTTGAGCTATTTATAGTCTATAAACATTTTTAATTTTATTTTTTTAGGTTTTTTCTATAAATGTTTCAAAATCCTTGAACATTTATACAAGTTTCCTCGTAAGTTTTTATACTGGCAGTTGAAAAAATATACTAAAGATATTTTGACATGGTTTGTGCAATGTATTTTAAACTTATTTTAGAGTAACCAATATAACTAGTATTTTATAGGGGTGTATAACATCAAAATGAGCTGTGTAACCAATATTAGCTCTTAGGTACCTTTTGTAAAAATTTAAAATTAAATGTTAGAATTTATATTAACATTATTATAAAATATAACAATAAATAATATACAACAGGGTCAGGGGCCCGGGCCCAGGATTTATTTGCAAAACGCGATAGAGAAACTTTAATTCCGATAATCTGGTAATCGAAAAGAATATATTACCTGTTCTATTATACCTAATATGAGAAGAATGGAGAGCATAACTTCTTGCTTAAAAAATAGACTGCGAAGATAGAACAGAAAATCATTCGAAAAATTCTGTTGATCCAACTATTGGGGTTCACACACAAACAATTAAATGTTCATGGGGAGTATTAAAAACTAAAACCCTTCAAAAAATGCATGGAATATCAACTGAAATGTTGCCACGTCATTTAATTAAGGTATGATACCTTATACTTTTAACAAATGTACATTATTTTAATTTTTTATATACTAGAATAGTAGATATTAATAAATAATAATACCTATATAACTTTACCCGTCAATAACTTCATTTCCAATGAAGTGTCAAGTGGCTCCTGTCTAACAACCTCTCAAAGTCAGGGCCTGATTAAGGTTTTTGCCGCCCATAGGCTGAAATAAATTTACCTCCTAATTTACATAGGTATTGATATTTTACTAATATCTCAACGTACTTTTTGGGTCATAGGTCATACCAAAAAAAAATTTGACGCCCTAGGCTTTAGCGGTAATACGGCCCTGCAGTCAAAAATGAGTGTTATAAGTTAAAATCTGTTTCATAATAATTGTTACATACTGTATAGTATACGTTGTTTTCGATGGTTAACTCAGATTGGGGTCCAAATTCCACATGTTCTATAAATGAACTAACAGACACTTTTTCAATTTTTGCTTTAATAGTTTAATCTGCATTTTTTTTCTAACGGATATGGTCTTTCCAGAAGAGATGAGACTTCGAGAGTTAAGATGCATTCCAATGTGTTTAGCCAAATTTTTTTGATAGGTACAAATGAAAATAAAGATTTTCAAGTGGTTACCGCTTTGTTATGTTCATTACCAACCTAACCTAACCTAACCTAACCTAACCTAACCTAACCTATGAACTTCATAGTACATTAGCCATTAGGCGTGTTGTGTATAGCAGCGTATACAGTATAGCGTGTCTAAGATTTATCAGGGGGGGGGGATATAAAGATTTTGCATTGTGTACAAAATGTTGTCTCCGAGGAGGGGGATATGATCCCCCACAGTATATATGACTCGTAAATTGGTCACTGTTGTGGATGTGTTAAATTTGAATTCAATGATATAATGTCATTGTATACGAATAACGATTCTGAGCCAAGATGGTCCTTATTATTATAGTAAATATATTTTATAATATATTTATATTGCCACTAGAGTAATTAATTGTACTACTAATAGTAATACTCAGTAAGCTGAACTTCTGAACTAATTTTGAATAATATACATTAAATGTTTGAAATACCTAAGAAAAATATTTTTAAATTACAAACAAATAAATGTAAACATTATCTTTTGACCTTTTTTTACATACCTATCTAATTTAGTCCAAATTTAAATACCCATGAAAAAAATTTAATCCGTCTCGGCCCTCGGGACCTGACAGACGTTAAACATCGTAATTTATTGTTCTCGAAATATTATTATAAACCTTTTCCCCGCTACTAACTCACAATACATGGGTTCACCAGAGATTTCAAAAATTATAAGCCTGTGTATTATTTATTTGCTGTTGACACCTCTCCCTCCCCCACTACCACAAAAGATTTTGAAGTAAAAAAATCAAAGCTATTTTACTGCCCAAAAAAGTGAATTACGGACAGAAAAAAAAATGTAAAAACATTATAAAATCAATACATTCATTGCTCCGATAAAAATCTGAAAATCGTTTTGTCATAGCTGCAGGTACAGAAAATATATAATAACTCATAAGTAATTACTCTATACGTACCTTTTTTTCCCCCGTTCAAAAATCAGGAACAGGTGGAAACTGTTTATCACAATATTGCCACCCGTTTACGTATCGTTTATTCACCATCAGAATATAAGTTATACATAGGCGGGGGCCTCTAACCACCCGAAAAAGCTGGCCCTCGGCCCACAGAATAACAAGACTTTTACCCTACCCTACCCGTCCACGGTCCACCTTTGCCTGCCTGATGCGCTCTGCAACCTCCTTTTGCCACTCTATACGTACCTATAACACCATTTCAATTAGGTACGAGAATAATTTACACTTTTTTTAATTATGTACATAGGTAAATGGTAATTAGTAATTACTAATTACAGATAATCATAAGCCTTATCTCAATTAGATACGACTTATAGCTTTTTCGATCACGGATAGCTTAGGTAGGTAAGAGTTAAAATATACATTTTTTTATTTATTCAGGAATAAAGGATTTCAACAACTAGGTCATTACTCATTAACCTATGTTTACAGTATCACAATTTGTTACATTGTATCGTAATGTGCGAATTAGTCACTTAAAAATTAAAATTAGTATAGCAAAAATAAATTGTACAATGATATTGGGTTTGGGTATTTGAAAACTATTTGAATGGAATCTTAAATTTTAGATTTTGAAAATATATCCGATGGCTTTAAAGAAGAGATGAATCTGATTCTGTTGTGTTCACCGAGTACTGTTTGCATTGTGGTTGGATTGTTAAGGATGGATCTTGACTGAAGATTTCGGGCTGTGTAATATAATGTGTTTAATTGTTAGGTGTTTGTTGCATTGGACACACATGGGTAAATACCCATATACGTCTTCGTGCTTGATTAGACGGATGTGGGTAAGGTTGGTGGAGACATATACTAGTTGTGGACAAATAATTCCGATCAATATTATAATACAACAATTGTGGAAACGAATTTTGTTGTCATAACTCATAATTCTAATTGCGTAGGTACAGCATTTTTTTGAAATAAATACTACGTGAGTTGCGGTCACAAATATTTCACAATCTTTCACTTCGCTATGTGACAAAAACGGTAGCCAGAAAATTTTTTTTAAAAAGTTTCCCTTTTCAACTTCAATGCTATATACTTTAACTAAACCCAATGTGACTGTATTTTTGTATACCAACCCTGTACGAAATGGAACCGACATCCTTCTATTTTTCTCATTGGTCATATTAGACGAACAGTTGAGTGAATGATAGATTGCTTAGAATTAATATGAAGAATGTTTAGTAGTATTGGTGAACGTTTTTTCGAACACTCTAGTGCTGTTCAATGATCAGTAGCTACCAACTGATTTACCCACAACAAACAGAAAAAATAATGGTACGTAAATACTATTTTTGCACCATGAACTACGAATGGGTAATTGATGAAATAGAGGTATACCTATCATCCATTAAAACATTATCACAATTTTGAAAAAAATGTACGATGTCACTCTTACGAGCAGTGTGAATATTGTTTCGGATTAAATGTATATCCTTTGTGTCACTTATATTTCAATCATCTGGCGCACTCTCAGTAATGTAAATGCATATAATTTTGCAGGGACGTTCACATAGCGTTCTACCGCTCATTTGCGTTTGACACTATTGCATAGCTTCTGTCGCACAAGTAATTGTTTCTCAAAGGCCATGTGGCTATGTTCAAGTTTATTTTTTATTTGAACACCATGTGTTATGTGTATTACATTTTAGAAATGCATATACGATTTTTGTGTACACTCCTACCATCGAATTTCATTGCACATTATGCGATAATATATGGGAATTAAAACAGTTAATCACATGTAACTTTAAGTTTGTCACTATACATTTTTATACAAAAACGACAATTATTAAGCAAGCACGAGTAGGATTGTCGTTAAACTGATAAGACATATTTTTTGACAGCCGTCTTAAAAGCACCGGCTGCATCTAAGTGCTGATAAATATTCAGTCCAATAATGTCAATCGTCATTTATATATATATATCTATATATAAAACCGTAATTTCCCAACGTCCACAATCGTTGTATCAAAAATAATAATTGGATATTTGTCCGCAATTAATATGTTATATTTGTGTCCGCATTAGGTATGGTATACCTTTTTAGGTTTCGTCCGCAACTCCGCATGGTTTTGTCACTTTGTCCGCAATCAGGAAACAATTGGTGTGTCCGATTCTTGCCCTAGTAATTATGATGTCTTCTTGGTGGGATAGATTAGTGAGTGCATGCCACTTACTAATGCTTTTTTAAAATTTCTTTTAATTTGTTTGAGGCTGATATTGCGCCCGGAGAAGTTTGCCTTGTTTCAGCTGAATGTGTATTGTTTTTTTTAATATGTCCTGAAGGTAAGTGTGTTTACAATTTATAAATGTTTTAATCATGTATAATAATATAATAAAACTAAACTATGATGTACAAAAAAATTTACTTTTGCAGTATTTGGTGTCTTAATATTCGTATACAATATCAAACACATGTTTTCAATATCTACTCACAATTTTATGAATTAATTAAAAATTTGAACTGTTAACATAATTTTATGAATTTAACATATGATGATTTTTTTTTATTAAATGTTTCTGAACACAACAATTATTAATTTCATATCTGTCATGATTCATGATCATACTTACAATGTTATTATTTTAGGTTCTGAGAAGAGCAATGAACGTATTGATTTTACAATTGAATTTTTTTTTTGTCTGTTATCGCATTTTTTGGGGGGCAGTAAATCAGACTATGTTTATGGTATATCTGAGAATTTGGAAATTCAACACAAGATTCCCCAAAAGTTTTGCTTCATTTAACAAAAAAAAAAGTTTACAGGAAAGTCAAATACATTTTTTATGCAGAGCGTATCTGATGATAGACATTGGATATTCACCCATAAATCAACAAACTCTCATAGAACGATTTTCTTATTGTATTGTAGTTCAAAAACTATTAATCGAAGACGCTTTCTATTTTCATTAAATGCTTATTTTATCATTTTGTATACTTGATAAAAGTTATTTGGAGCTATTTATAAACATTTTCAATTTTTTTATAGGTACAATAAGGTACCTTATAAGTTGTTGTAATAGTAGTTCAGAAAAAATAAACATTCAAGATTTTATTGTTATAAGTACTAAATTCAAGTTTTAACAAAATTCATTAAAATTTTTCAAATTATTTTGTATTAAAAATATATAAAATGTTCTATTTTTATAACGAAGGATTGAACATTTAAAACAAGGATTATCATAAATATTTTATACTGTAATTAAAAAATCTAAAAAATATATAAAATTTTTTTTTTTATAGACATTTTAAGTTCAAATTTGGACAATATTTGGATATTTAAATAAAGAATAACGATTTAAATTATTTTGTTTTAATTTAAAAATATTATTTATGGGTACTTGAAACTTTTAAAATATATTATTTTATTTTATACACAGAATGACATTTTTGAAATACAATTTTTCAGCATTAAATATTTAATCTACAACTGTGGTACTATAAGTATGCCTATAACAATAAAATAAATAAAATAACTATTGCGCATGTTAACAAACACTGGTAAGTGTCCGCAATGTGAGATATTTGAAATAATTGATAGCATTCACCAAAATGATCGGTAAATGTCAACATACACCGATAACTGTCAACATTCACTGCCATGTGGTCATGCACCTTAACATATAGATACAACGATTTTATATAATTGAATTCGAATTTAACCCATCCGTTACAGAGACGCCTCTCTAGACACCTACTATGTATTTAGAGTGACTTCCCCGGTTTTTTTGTGGTACTTAATCGTCTTCTTATTTTATTTTTTTAATACAATATGAAGGAAAACTAATAGTCAACATTTTGATCAGTTTGGTCCGTGGTTCTTACGTATTTTATTTTCAATAATCGTAGATTCGTAGATACACAACATTTTTAATTTGGATACACATATTTATGTACATACCTAATACCTATATATAGTATATATATATACAGTTATACAGATATACAGTGTATGTATAGTAATGCCTGGCAGAGTTATAATTTTTAATTGATGTGGTAAACCTAAGTATATTTATCGGTGACAAGATAATTATATTTGTATGCGTTGCTGTACAATTTTCTATATATTTAATTTAATAAAACCACAACTATACCTTCCTATATTATGTATAGAATACATTTTTAAGAGCGGTAAAAATAACTTACAGTCCATGTTATAATGCCTTCAGACTTTTTTAGTGTAAAATGTCCTTGTTGATTAAAGTATTAAAAATTGATTAGATTCATGACTTACGAGTTACGGGCCATACAGCAAGACCACATAAATTAATCCATGAAATATCACACGGGATGATCCAACAAGTATTCTCACCCCCCTTTTTATCTTTAATAATGAAGATTTTCAAGATCTGATTTTTGGAATCTTTATATATGCTCAAAGACCATATCTTCATATTCTTGAGATTTTTCGTACCACTTAAGGAGTGTCCTGTGGCGATACAAACTTTTATTTTTCAAATGGGAACCCCACGTTTACTGAAAAATTATTTAGCAAATAATTTTTTTGAGAATTTTGATGTATTTAAATCAAAATTCGAATGAGTAGTTTTCAAGTTAGTGCTAAGGGTTTTGTGACATTTTGAGACATTTTGTGCTAAGGATAATATAATTTATAACTGCAGGGAAGAAGGATATGCTTACACAGTATAATGTTATCTATAGTCTATACACATAATATATAAAATAATACATCATTTTATATTTATTTAGACAAACACTTAGATAAATAGCAAGTAAAATCCTTCTCGATCTATAACTTATTTTTCTATAACTTATTTTTCTTATTCCATAATACGTAGAACTGTATAAGCCTATCCCTATTATGGACTATTATCCTTAGTATAAATTGTCCAATAACTATAGGAAACCACTCGTTCGAATTTTGATTTCAATACATCAAAATTCCCAAAAAAATTATCCGCTAAATAATTTATAGAAAAAAAGTGGGGTTCTAATTTGAAAAACAAAGGTTCGTATCGCCATTGCACACTCTTTAAGAGGCTCAAAAAATATCAAGAATATGAAAATATGGTCTTTGAGTATTTTTAAAGATTCCAAAAATCAGATTTTGAAAAACTTCATTATTAAAGAAAAAAAGGATGGTGCAGAGCATACTTGTTGGATCACCCTGTATAGCGGTATAGCTAGTATATATCAGGAGAAACGAACCTATGACACAAGTGCCAGAAATGGCATGTTGGCCAAATTTCAATAGCACGTCAAAACTTATTATAATATTTAACTTGATAAATTTTTTAATATTTCTTATGAATTTCATAAAACAAAACATAACAAATAAACTCATATAATAAGATGTATATAGTAATTATTGCTATTTTTTTTACTCACAATAAAAAGAGTTGTTTTTTTTTGGGAGGAGGGGGGGCAATTATATTTAAAAAATTTTATTTTTAAATGTTTTCACTGGATCCGAAAAAGGTTCGCCACTCCCGGTACATAAGTACGATGTTACATATTAGAGGGATCAATTTAAATAACAATTTATACATACCTACTATATTAAATTGTTCTTGCTATTATTATTATTTTTTTAATGACTTGGAGCAGTTGGAGCTTTATCATTCAAACCAACTCAAATGTATTTATAAATATGTTTAATAATTTTATATATTTTACATAGGTAATAGGATTGAGTATAGATAGGTTAGGTTAGGTTAGGTTACATTACTTAATGGTAATAGTCAACGGATATATGTTATATATATATATGTTGATGGATTTAATCTAAAATCTTAGAATAAGTCATACATGGTTTCAGACGCACAAGACGTTTAATGTCCTTGGAGTTATCTAATAATTGAATGACCAATGATTTGACATGGTGATCAAGCCTCCTCTCGTGTTTGCGAGCAAACCTTGGATTTCGTCTGCTATTGTTGGCAGTATATTATGGTGAATATCGTTGTTTGTCTGGAACCGGTAGGCTGCAGTAATGGTCCGAAGGGGCGATGTTTTGACTGTGTTGTTGTACATAGATGTTAGACTTACTGGTACAACCCCACACGCAGTTGCATGCTGTAAATTCAGATGGGTTTTATAATAACTACATTTAGTAGACGTTTGTTTTCGGCGGTTAACTCGGAGTGGGGTTTGACTAACCAATAAAGTTTTCGCATTTTTTTTCTAGCCTCGTTCTTATTAATTATAATTTTTTTTTAAATGTATTAATATTAAATGTATTATGCTATAATTTAAGAGTAAAAATAACTAAAAATCAAGAGAATCGGTGAAATTTATATACAATCATTCATTATAATTGATGTGCAGTGTGCACGTATACTATTTGCTAAGATTTTTCTTATTTTATAAATATTTTTGTTATAAACAGGACTCGGAACTTTATGCGCTAGAAAAATAATGAAATATGTGCACACATAAGCACTAAAAAAATGAAATAAGTATGCAATAGTATACAGTAGAATGTGAAGTTATTTTTAAAATAAATATATAAATATATAGGTATTTACATATTTTAATAAACCTAAAAAGTGAATAATTATTTTTTAATTAGATACCTATACATTTTTATTTTTGGTTTGTAGATTTTGTTAGTAGAGGTTGTTGTAGAAAAATTCTTCAATTGTTCACAGTTCTAAATATAAAAATATAAATCTAACAATTAATACAGCAAATATCAAATCATGTTATATTATGCATTTAAAATCGATTGTCGTTTCACAATATTTGCAAAACAATACTTTAGAATTAATACTGAAAACATTTCGACCAAATTCAGCCCCTAACGTATGTAAAGTAAACGACCACTAAGATGTTTTCTCTTTAGGCATATTAGGTTATTTTAAAATATCGATAGAAATTTGAATTACAATAATTATTACTCGGTAAGCGATCACTGTCGCGAATATGAGCACACTAAACACATACACATTTTATCAAACGATAGCTAAGCACTCAAATATTAATATAAGGTATAACCCGGTCGGTCATTAGGAAATACTAACTAGTAACAACTACCAAGTATCTACACAGTTCTTGGTAAAAATAAATCGTTTTAACGGGGTCGATAAATTGCAATCCATTTTTGGTATAATACCTATAATTCAAAATATAGACGAAATGTGGCGGCTCTTTATTTTAATTTTTTATAACTATGATTTACTAACATAATATGTATTTATATGCTTCAAATCTTTAAATATGCAAAATCATGTAAAATTATAGTCAAATATGCAAAAATATGCAAGATAAATTTTTGTTTTTAGATTGCATGTACTATGAAACGAATTTGTATCGAAACAGACTTTTAATATGCAGCTTCCTAAGGAATATGCAAATGCATACGGTTCCGAGACCTGGTTATAAATAATAGTGAGTTGTTATATCATAATAAATTCAAATGTGATATTTTTTTTTTGAGTAACTAAAATCATGTTTTCCAATTTCCAAGTACTGAAAATCTTTTTTTTATAACAGTGAAGCCTGTACTCTATATTGCACAAAGCCACAAAACGATGTACTGTACCGTTTACAATAATGATAATTTTGTTCATCATGTTTATAAATGGTTATTAAAATTTACACGATTCCGCATTTCCACAATTATGTATTGTTTCTTTATTTGTTTGTTCTCTATACCAGTAACTTAAAGTTACTAGAGGGCCAATTTTTAGAAAATTAAAATCTAGCGGACCACAGCATGGAAAGCAAAAAAAAAGGATTGTCATTCAAAATATACGTTTTAATTAGTATATATTTTGTTTATAATGTAATTTTAAAATGTAGCACGAGCCGTATATTTAAAAAAAACGCATCTTAAAATCAAACACTTATGTACACAATAAACTACAGAGATACTTTTATATGATTTGTTTTCTTAATTCTAGACATATTTTTATGTAAACACAATATAAACAGGAATATAAATTTTAACCTTGGATGCAAGTCGGCTTTTATAAGCATTCGTTGAATTTGTCACTAGTTTTTTGTATTTAGGTGCATAGAAAGCATGTCCTGAACTAAAGAAGTTGAAAATTATAAAATTAAACATTATACTTATATTAGTTATGTTTGTACTATATATTTCAATTCAGGTGAAACATAAAATGATTAAAAGGTAGATTTATCTAGTGTTTGTCTATTTCGACGAATTTGGGACACTACCCGTATAATATACGCATATCATCTCTGACCTACTGCTATATCTCATGCTCCTATAGCTGTGTAACTGATCTAGGGTTTATTCTTAGTAATGTTCTTGATCCACATTGAGGCGTTGAGCATATTTGTTGAAAGGCTTTTAAAAGTTTGGGGTTTGTATTAAGATTATATAGAGAATTTCGGTTAGGCTTAGGTGTTTTATTATGCACTTGCGTTCGCCCTATTGTTATTTGTTGAATATGGTGCTGATATTTGGAATCCTCATGACATCAATGACTCACTTAGACTTGAAAGGATTCAGCTTACATTTTTGAAGTACGCTAGTTTTAGATTGAATATTCCTTGTGAACCCCATAACTATTTACCTGTTGCATCTCAACTTGGTCTGGTTTCGCTGGCTGTAGCCCATTTGCGCTCTAGATTAGCCCATTTGCTCCCATTTTGCACGCAACATTGCCGTCAATTATCTTTAAGATCGTTTAAATAGTAAAATTGTACGTAAAATCAAAATTAATAATCATTAATCATTAAAAGTAATCGTTTTAAAAATAATGATAAATATACATATATACATGACAGTATACATCTAAGTATTATTTATATTGCATTAAATTATTAATTTCAAATAGTTAAATTTTTAAGTAAAATCAAAATAATTAATAAATACAATTACAATACTACACAAATATATCTAATTTTTTATTATATATTAGTCAATAATACAAAATTTAAGTAAGTTTAAACCTTCTTCCGTTTCCGGATCATGGATATAACTCTTTAATTTCGCATAACTTCGTTTTTGAATTATTGGTTTTGCCATATGCACCACAGGTTTTTCTTACACAACGCCAACTTATTTCTCCAGAAACAAGGTTTCTACTCACTTGATATTTAAAATAACAAAAAACTAAACAAAGTTTTAGATTAGCATGGGAAACGATCAAATATTACTTTAGATTTAGTTTCACGCCAATATACTCAATAAATGGCAACGTTGCACGATTTTCACCTTATCTGAATCGAGAGCATATGGGCTATGATTTGGGGCGCAAATAGGCTACGATAAATGGGTTGCACCGGTTTCGCTGGCTGAGCGTAGAAGTATCTCGGGCATTAAGTTCTTGAATAGTTTGTTACAAGGTAACATATAGACTCTCTTGATTTGCTTTCCTTAATTTGTTTTAGGGTACCTCAACGACACTCCCGATCTGTTGATCCTTTTTATGTTCCTTTTGCATTCACTAATCATCCTTAAAATTAACCAATTGCACGTATGATGTCAAATGTAAATGTCGACACTTCGTGTTTTTTATACCTATAAATTACTGTCTAGCCATTAATTTAAATATTTAAATCATAAACTGTACAATCAATGTGTATATAATATTATGTAATATGTTTAATGTGTATATATGTTAAAGGGTTTATTCCGTATAGGAATATTTAATAAAAATAAAATAAAATAATATACATCAATTGCGCCGGTAGAAAAAAAAATGCATCAATTGCGCCATTAAAAATAAAATTAAAATATCAAAAAAATAAAATACGAAAACCGTTTTAGTTTGTTTAATTTTTATAACTATATGACTGCTGCACTGTCTCGAATAACACATCATCATTTATACTATATATTTAGTCTTTACTCGTACATAAATTTGTTTTCTCTTATACAGTTATACATCGACCGTATATTAATTTTAATTTTTCGTTATCACGGAGTTTATGTTTAGTGAAAAGAGTACTAGTGGTTGATTATTGCCAATCTTAAATTTAATATATTATATTTTATTATTTTTATTTTGTGTATTTAAATGATGACTAGTTGACTGACTTCCACTTCAACGAGCACTAAGCGCTAACGGGCATTTTAAATTTTAACCAAGCCTACTTTAAAGTTGGCAGCCCGAAACCTGTAAATCTGCGAAAGAAAATGTTGTAATTTGACAGGAATCAATTCTGCTTAACTTAATAAAATTCTTTTTTAAACGGGAACCTTAAAATAGCCGGACTCCTATACTCCAGGTCCTACTGTCCCCTCCCCCTCAAATCACGTGAACCCGGGATATACCACATAATCATGATTATACACATATATATACCTATTCCAAATCAAACGGTTCATATATGTGAAAAAATTTAAATATAAAATCTATAAACTAATAATTATTTTTTGTTTAACACAATGACAATTAATCGCATATTATTGGTTTGGTATTATAAATATTAAGTACCTACTTATCAAATTATAATTATTAATTATCATGATCGAAATGATCTGAAATGCTTGATGAGCTAATATTAATAGTAATAAGACATAAGTTTTAAGTACCCGACAATTAGTGTGTAGCCGCCTCCAAGGTATAGTATACCTTGAATATTACCCAAATTAGATGACAGATATTCGGGCATTCATTTCAATACATTTATAATATTACTACTATTTAATATTCATTCATCATTATTCATTAGGTATACCCACGGCATACGTAGCTTGATCATTCAAAACGCGGCTAAATAATAAACAAACTCGTTTGTTCCATGATTCCGTTGAGCTGTCGCCGGCAGAGGAGGCCGACGACCATCTTGTTTAGGCTTTGAAAAAAAAAACACTTGCGCCCGCGCCCTCTCGTCTATCGGCACCGTGGTCTCGGTACGAGATGACAAGGTACAATAGCGGCGGACACCCGCTGTGGCGCGGCCGTCGCTAATCGCTTATCGCTATCGTCAGCCTCGCGGCCGCAAGCCGGCATGCATGCCTGCAACTTACTATATTATAGTTACTGGCTCGCTCGATAACGAGTAACGTTACGCACAATGACGTCACGTGACGGCCGCGATTCGCGCGCATCCAACGGCAAGCCGTACCTTTGCTCGTAACACGTCGTGCATTGTCGGCGGCGGCCGGCACCGTCGGCTCGGCGGGCCAGCAGCCACCGCCGACCGCCATCCAGCCAGTGGAGTACAACGACAGAGAAGGTGAACATCAGGCAGGAGTTTGCGTTGGGGTAATTTTTTTCCATCTTTAACATCATAGTTCGGGCCGCCGTCGTCTTAACAACTAAATGGCGGAACAAGTCGGCGAGAGAAGGACGGAACGGCCACCGCAGAAGCCCGTGGCCCAAAAGCCGGTCATATGTGAGTAAGCCACCGCGCGCACGCTCTCCGCAGGGGGGTCAGTCGTCCCACTCACAACGGTCGTCGTCGCCATTGACGATTAGGAGGCGGCACGTACAATTCACGTGCTTTGTCCCAAGCGCGCTTAATGTCGCCACGGCGATTGTCGCAGGACGCGTTTTTTCGCCAGACGCGAAATCGTCATCCTTCGTCACGTCCCGTCCCCCTCCCCCCTTGGCATCGGAAATGAGCGTCCCGGGATGATTGTTGTTTGTTTTTGTTTGTTGTCTTCTCGCCGCCCGCCGACGCGCCGAGACTGCCAGTGTGCGCGTTGCGTCCACATCCCCGCGCGATCGGAAGCGTCGAAAGTGACTTCGGGCAAGTCTGAAATCAATGTAAGTCTACGTCCGGTTTTTGTTGTCGTTTACGTTTTATATCATTATATCGTTCCCACGCGCATCGGCATCGTGTCCACCAAACCACCCACACCTCGATCCAGACACTGTCGCTGCTATCACCGCCGATCGTGTTATTAATGGTGTTCGCCGCTCTGATCGACAGATAAAAGCTTACATCATTTCTGTTGTAAATGTACACAGTCGTTACTGGCTGTGCTTATTATATCCTTTTACCTTTGTTGTTGTTATGGGTTGTTTTGTTGATAATAATGATGATGATGGTGATGATAATAATAATAATAATAATAATAATAAATAATAAATTGCCCCTACAACAATACCCTCTTCTCGGAAACTGATAATGCAGTCAAGAGTATTTATAGCAGGATCGCTCGTTATTATGACGGATTGTCGACGGGTCTAAAAGTGTATCGTCCGTAAATAAATGCGCATATTTTTATTCACCCCCCCCCCCCCATTCATGAATTATTAACCTCCGTTACCAATGTCGTATTTACGACAAATTTTATGCTACTAATCGGGAGTCGCGCGGTTGTAGAAAAGGCGCATCGAGCTCTTACATTTACCCTTTTTTTGTTTAGCCGTGAAAGTCACCGGCGTAGTCAAGTGGTTCAACGTCAAAAGCGGTTATGGTTTTATCAATCGGTAAGTGCTATTTGGATTGTTGGTATTAAAATTAAATGAAATATATTATGCATTGTTATGCTTACTACATATTATGTATCAGTTTAATCTTTATATTCACACATATTTTTGTTGAGCTATTTCTAATTTCTAAAATTTTTCATATTGTTATTAGTAATTTGCAATTTCACTTAAAATTGTATAGTTATTAAACAGTAGAATAGTATACTACAACAATCATAAATATAAAAGGTATTTAATTACCATTAAACTTAAATATTTTTTTATATTTTTATTATTGTGAAATTGTTTGTTTATCAAACTTATAAAATCAATCTCTAAATTAAATTTACACCCAATCTTAACTTTTATCTACCTTTTCATTAAATGTTAATGTCAAATACATTTAATAATTGTCTATGTTATGTTGTTTTAGTAATGATACAAAAGAAGATATATTTGTCCACCAGGTAATAACATATATATAAATATTTATTATTATTTTATTATTTAAAAAAAAAACTAAAAATTTACACAAAATATATTGAAGTTACACTTATATGTATCAATATATAATCTTAAACATCTAAGAAATCTTTTATACATTTATACCTAATTAAGATTTATTATAATATCAGTATACAAGTGTATCTGAATGATTTGAAAAATAAACTAGGGTAAGCAATTGTCAAATCCTCCATTTACCCCTTAATGTATTAAATAACAAACTAAATGATACATCAAACCTAATCTCAATCCGTGTAATTTATTCAAATTCTATTTATTTTTAAAACATTCAAATTGCAATTTTATAAGTATTTACAATACTTACATAATACTTACACTAATTAAATATTGTGAAAACTATAAAATATAATAATTACGTGATACTAAATTATATTTAGTTCTTATATAACAAAGTACTATAACATTAAAAGTTGTTTTAAACAATACAGAATTTATGTTGTATCTGTTAAAATACATTTTTAATAAAAAAAAAAATTTTATTTGGTCAAAGTATTGAGGGTATTTTGATTTTAGTTATCTACCAACTATTTATTGGTACCAGGTATAAATTCTATTTTTTAAGTTTTAATGGTGTCTATCTGATATTATTTAAATTAACTTTGAAGTATAAGTATAAATATTTTTTTTATATACATACTCTTATTTCAGTCTGCTATAATCAAGAACAATCCAAAAAAAATTGTACGCAGTGTTGGTGATGGTGAAACCGTAGAATTTGACGTTGTTGAAGGTGAAAAAGGTCATGAAGCAGCAAATGTTACTGGTCCAGATGGAGAAGCTGTTAAAGGATCTCCTTATGCTGCTGAAAGAAGGAGAAACAACTATCGCCAGTGGTTCTATGGACGCCGTCCTAATACCCGTGGCAGAAATGGTGGCCAACCTCCAAGAGATGGTAGTCCAAGTGGTGGTATGTATTGATGTTATCTTTTATTTATTTAATAATTCTATATTTATATGTTTTTTATAACATATTCTGTAGGAGACAAGGAAGAAGTTGAAAATGAAGTAGGAGAACAACCAAGACGTTACCAACGCCAACCGCGTCAACAGAATTGGTATAACAGCTATCGGGGAAATCGAAGAGGTCCACCACCAAATAGAGGAGAAGGTGGTGATTACAATGTAAGAATTATTTTTAAGATTTTAATAATTTATAAAATATTAATTATTTCTATTTAAAATAGACAATTTTATTATTAATTTTCGCAGTACATAGTTTCAGTTGAGTTACGATCTTAAAATTATAAAATTATTTTAGCACATAATATATTCAGCTTCTATTAGGATTTAATAGATTAATACCTAATATATTACATAAGTGTCTGAAATTAAAAAAATTGCATTTATTGTGTATTTTAGGGTGGAGATAACTATGGATATGATAGTTCACCTCCGGGTAGAGGCAGAGGTCGTGGAATGGGTGCTCCCAGACGTTTCTTTAGACGAGGCAGTGGTTTTAGAGGGAGTCGTGGAACAGGAGGTCCACCTCGAAGACCATATCAAGATGAAAATCAGGTATAAATATGATGTGATAGTATTGAAGAATTTTTAATTCATTAATTATTTATTATATTATTAGGACAACGAATATAACCAAAGTGATGAAAATGGAGCAAATAGACCCCGTCCTCGCTACCGCCGCCGCAATAATCGTTCTAGAGCAAGAAGTGATGGTCCTCCAAGAGCCAACAGCCAAAGTGACACCGAATCCAAACAAAAAGTAATATTAACATAATTTTATGTCCAAATATTATAGAATGCTTGAGATCAATAGTATAATTAAAGTATGGATTACTTAAAAAAATTTATTCAGACCATAATATTATAATGTGAGGTACCAAAAGTGGTTTTGCCTGTAACAATAGGCATAGGTATGGGTGGGTATATTGTGAAATAAAAAATAAAAATATGTGCATTGGGGCCTCTTAAATTTGCTTGTCATGCACATAATTGTTTCGAAGAAGATTATTTTTGTTAATGTGGGTTGGTTTAATTACTTAAAATAAAATTTTATAGGTATTTCAAAATCCATCAGTGCCCCTAATTTTAATGAAAACTTGTTATTAGATATTATACATTTACATTTACATCTCTTTTATACTTGTGCTTACATTATGCAAACTGATATTGTAAATTTATTTTTGTTTTTGTTTTCAGAATTTTGGAGGTGAAACGTTGGAACTGGATGAAAGTAGCCATGCTTAAACATCAGATTATGTTGCAAACAGTATATTTATCATAGAATCTTGTTTTAATTTTCTCTTACGCATTTGTGTTTTTCATGTATCTAATCTCGGACGTTTTATTTGTTCCACTCGCCACGATTATGACTCTAACAAGTTCTACAATAATCAATTTGGTTTTTTTGATTGCCTACATCTTTTGATATGTATTAACTCTTCTATTACAATCCAAACAAGACCTGGATTGTCGGTTATCTTGCTTGATCTTGATCTGTAAATCATACATCTTTAAAGTATATTGCATGATAATTTTTCCTATTTACTTTTTTTTTTTATAATTATTACAAAGAAAAAAATAATTTTTTTTATGAAACATAAATGTGTTGAATACAATAAAAATATTGAATAATACTATATTTTAGACAAGCAATGTGTGCATGAGTAAATGGAGGAAAAACGAAATATATATTTGTATAATTTCGTATATATTAGAATTGTTTTATTACTATGTCAAACCTTATTATTTAATCTAAAAATTAAGTTAAGACAAAAAAAAAGAGGTACATGTAATTTATTACCTTGAACTTAAATCATTTTTGTACTACAGTACACATATCAATTTATTAAATTATTTTCATACTAGTTATCAAACATTTGTAATGTGTTTGAAAAATAATTAGCAAAGGCAATATTTTAGATTTAGAATAAAATATATCTGTATATTTCGATATATAAATATATATTTATAAATTATTATACATTTTGTCAAACTAAGATATAATTTTCATACTAGTTAAAAGTTTTTTTTAACATTTTATACAAAAGTTGTTTTAATATCCTAAATAATATAGTAAGATCGGTAAACCAGTACCTGTATTTTACTGTTTCGAAATGGAACTGACGCTACGTTTTAGAACAAACATTTTAGTATTGAATTTTATCTTACTTAAATGTGGAGGTGAGATTTTTATTTATTAAATTTGGTGGTTATTTGGCAATATTAAATTAAAAAGAGTGAATACAATATTTAGTCATGGATAATATTTGTATGCCAAAAGTTTTATTTTATACACTCATCACTTGTGTCAACCTAAGCCCCGTTTGCAATTCATGATAATATTTAAATAATTGTCAGTTTGGTATTTACAAATTTTTTTTTATTTAGTTTATTTTAGTAACAGATACTGAGGAAACGTGTATTCATTTTATTAACTGGTTTTTGTTACAAATTGTTTTTAAAATTTGATGTATCACTCATATTTGAAATTGATACTTAATAGTTTAATTATTTATAAAATCATACGATCTTGGCTAGAAGCGATAAAAGTTATATAAGACTACTGATCCACATTTAATTTGTTCAGATTTTTTATTTTTAGAAAGAATATAAAACAAAATTTTCTTCACGGATAAAAATTAATTTGTTTTCAAAATAATTGTGAAACATAGACAAAAGAAAAATTGGTGTTTTACTTGAAAACATTGTAAAGTATATCCAGTTTCTCATATATTTTGTCTGTTTTTGTGCTGTTCAATGACATTTGAAATTGTCTTGATTTCTTCGAGTTATGTTAATAAATCGAACACAGCCAAAATGCTTGACAATTATACAATTATTCTTTCGCCATTGCGTACTTTTATAATTATTGTACTAAGTTATATTCCTATTGACTATAATGTATTATTTTCAAGATATTTGGTCTAAGTCTAATGATAAGTCAACTGCTCTTATTGAAAGTTTAAACTACAGTACGTGGAAAAACTAAATGACAATAATACAATGTTGATTTTAATGATACTAAAGGGTGAAAAGGTGGGCAAGTGGGTACTGCTGTAGTGCTGTACAATATACTATCGAGTGGGTCACTAATAGATGTGTTAAATTTGAGTTCAATGCTATACGTCTTGCAAGACACGATTCTAAACGAAGATTGTCAGCCTATATTAAGTGTATTTTATTCAGTGGTATACTAATTGGGAGAGAGGGTTTTGGGATAAATCCTTTCCCCAAGAAATAAAAATTCCAGTTTTGAAATGTTAAGAATGAAAAATATACACGTCATGAAAATTTTTTAATGTGTAAAAAATAAAGTAGTTGTCAATTATTATGACTTGGAATCACAAAAATATACATTTTTCGCCCGTGGAGGTTATACTAACAAATAAACGTTTAATATTTACCTAAAAACTACTTTTGTATAGGTAGGTAATAAATATTGTAAATCATTATTAGTAAATTGTCTGTGCAGTGGTCCGTGGATGTGTTTTTGAGAGTGTCTATTTTTGTAATCGTATACTGGCGTCATCGAAATATTATTTCAATTTATAACTGTATTCTCTATTCAGTTAAGGATATTTTGTTCTTTCTGCAATATCAGGACTATCATTTATAGGTATTTACATTTTAAAATTTATACATTAGAAATTGTAAAAAATGGCCGAATATCTCGTCTTTTCCTACTGTTTTATTGTTTATAATTGAATGAATAATTAATTATAATTCTGCAATCTGCATTAATATATTGTAATTCAATATAGAACTTATTGGTGTTATGTTTTATATCTAATTACCTATAGTTACTTAATATATACATATATAATATTTACAAATTCTATAATTTGTTTAAGTAACTGCCCCGAGAAAGTACGAATAATTTAATAGGACTACTGAAATGGAAGATATTTAAGGTATTATATTAATTATTCATATTTACCTACTAGGTACCTGTATATCGTATAATTCAATATACTATACCACGTTCCTATATTCACTATCTAAATTTTCACATTTTATATTATGTAACAATAACATGTGATCTATATACCTAATATTATATACATACGGTAGTTATGTTGAATATTGATAACTTTTTATATAATTTCGCGGAAGCAATGCGAAAGCAGTTTCCGTGGCGTCGTAGGTTCAAAACCGAAAAAAAGAAAAAAAAGCTTTTTATATAATTTACCCTAGGCACGTGATCAATTTTATAACAATAGATAAGTGTCAACAACTTTAAACTGAACAAATATCTCATTGAGAGTTTTTGTAAGTACTAAATTTTATTTCAAATAGGTAAATTAAAATCATCCAAATAGGTTAAAAATACCTTTCTATTTATATCATATATTGATGAATACCTATAGTCATATCCCCATACATATTAGTTGTTGGTATTTGTGGTATAGGTATTAGGTACTCACTACTCATGGTGGAAATCAGGAAATCCTTATAAATTATAATTCAGGAGAAGTCCAACAATATGAATGGACAACAAAAAGGCCGTCTGTGTTTCGGGGGCTAAGCTTTTGGGAAGATTATTATATACGATTAGATGCGATGAATTATCAAAAAGCTAGATACCTACCTCACCTACATAATACTTACAATAGCTATAGGTTACTAAACTATGTCTTAATAAATCTCGAGTAGGTATAATATAAATCATAACTTATATATAATGTTTGGCAATTTTAGCAATTATTAAATAATGCTTATTTATAAATTATTTAAAGAATCACAAAAATAAATTTCTCATACCACTTGGCACTCAGAACCTAAAATCAAATAATATGTATACAGCTGAAACCTACTCAATAAAATCTTAAGATAAATAATACGTCAAGATTCCAGATATCCAATCGTCTAAAATATAAAAATATATACTCTGATACGTATGTTTCATTCCTGTATATATTATGTGGGTACTTTTATAAATTAGATACAATGTCTATTATAAAAAAAGAAGATTAATTTTGTTCGCGTAAAGTGGATTGTTTGATGTGAATAAAAAAACGTTATTCTTTCATCACTCTCAAACTACCAACTATACAATTTATTATTCACCACAGGCCACACAACCAATAAAAGTCGACAAAAAAATATATATGTAGACTTTTAGTTAAAAGTTACCAACTATTATAAATACACATTATATTTTTAAATACAATTTTGACTTTAATGCAGAATGCAGAATGATATAATATAATATTTTATAGGCTTTTGCTTTATGTATAGATTAGGTACCTACCCGGGAATCAACTCGTACGCAGCCAACTAAACAGGATTTACAAAAATGACGGATTAAAAAAATATATATAATTTTAACTTTTGATTTTGGTGCTAAAATAATTATGTTAGGTACCGGTACCCACTATTAGATAATATAGTCCGGGGAAATTTTTGGAAGGTTCTTACAAATTCTACGAACTTCAGTAGTCGTATCATGTATGGTTTATACACCAATTTAAAACATAATGTTGTAACATCATGTACACGTTGCTTCACTGGATAGATGAGTGAAAATATAATCATTATTATTAGACTTTGACTTCTTATGGGTTATGCAGTGGCACCATTTTAATTTTTAACATTGAATGGATTCTACACAAAATTATCCATCTTATAGCACTCCAGGGGCCAGGGCACCCCTTTTTCCAGGGCGCTGTCGGGTATTCAGCTACCTAGTCAATAAATAAAAGTTAAACAATTTAATTTGTAATTAAAATATTTTACTCATAAACCTGACCCAATCTTCCCCCCTCCTTACCACCAAACTACTATCGAAAATTATTTTTTTTTAAATACCTATATAGGTATATTCAGTTGATTTTTTATAATAAAATAATAATAAATATATTCAAGTGATTTTTGAAGGACAATTTTGGCAATTTTCAACAAGTCTTAGGTTATTTAAAAGTGAGCCTTGCTTCTTATGACCTATTTTTAATAAATAATAATATATCTCTTTAACTATTTTTTTGTACATAATATTATTATGATTATTTTATTTTATTGCCACTGATCCCTCCACCAGTCACTCTTAAAAAACTGTTTTGTATACGATGTATATGAATTGATAGGTAGGTATTTTGTAATATTGTAATCAATTTTAATGATACAATTTATTATTAGGTAATATTAAATATTTTATAAAATATCATTTTAACATGATTGTTTAAACAATATTAAGTTCGTTCCACTTCGAATTAATAAATACTTGTGGAACTTATATAAGTGTCTATTCTCTAAACATTATGACTATAATACGTGTATCTTACAATCCTTTTTCCTTACTATAAAATGTATATTTATTAAGAGAGGTATATTAGGTATATATATATATATATATATCACAATGATATAATATATACAATATACACTCCGACATTCGTAGCCATCAGTCATCACTCATCATTAAAATAATAAATTATAACTGTAAATTCAATACATAACATTATAGTATTGTCTACCTACTGAGAACAAGACATTAAAACATATTGGTTTTTTTTTAATTTTGGATATTCGAGTTTAAGAATACAAATAACTCTCACATTTTAAATAAATTAATACGTTTGATGTAGTTTTGTTGATCTGTTTTTTATTTTATTAAAAAAAAAACATCAAACATTGATAAACCATATAGAATGAATACCTAAATAACTAGCTAATAAGTAATAGTACACAAATTACACAGTATACTTAATTATAATAATATTGTCTACAATAAAATACATACTCGTACATTACAAATTTTCAACATACTTACGTAGGTATACCGGCTGCGGTATACTCTAATATTATACCTATTATATTGTACAGCATCGAATAAATAGATACTAACATAACTATGCCTATCTAATATTTAAAATCAACATAAATAAATACATGACACATATTTATTAGCATTCAGTATTCACTTAATATTTTTTTATATGACACACTAGTAATTTATGTATATATTGTGCCTGTTGCAAACTTACAACATATTCTATAGTTTATTTGTTATAATATGATTAACGTTATTATTACTAACAATTTATGTAATAAAAAAATGTATAATAATACTGACTTTGGCGAGGTTAGTTACGTTTTATCTATACAACACAAGACATTGTTTTAAATATTTATAGTTATTTACCTATTCTAATTTACAAACTTTGTACGAGTAATTTAATTTTAGTTTTTGTATACCTACGCACATATGATCCGAAGATCATGATGTTGACAAATCGCTTTAAACACAGGTGTAAGAATATTAATGTTTCTATATTACGTATATTTTTTTACAAAACAAACGCAGTAAACAAATAGTTGAACAATTGGCGAATAATATTTCTATTGCTGTCATATGTAGGTAGGTAAAGTTAAACAGAAAATAAAAAATGATAACTGTTACTATATTTTGTTATAAAAAATAACTACACACAACGGAGTCGTAAGTACTTATATATAGGTATCTAATGTATAGATAGGATAATAGAATTTTTCACATATTTATTAAAATAATTATCATGAAATTACGTATAATTAGATAGGTTAGGTATACTTGGTGATTTTCTACATTGGTATACATTGTAGGTAATGTAATAATTTCTACATCATATGTTTTTTCATTAACAAAGTAAAATACAATAATGAACATTGGTACCTATATATTAATTTAAAGTAACTTGTAGATCCACAAAATAGTGTTTGTTTATTTATTTATTTTTGTTTATCGCTTTATATATAGATACTAGATAGAGAAATTAAATTAAAAGTTGTTGGTAAATCAACTAAAATTTAGACCCGTCTAATGTTGTTTGATCTGATAAATAGTTATGCCATATTCTGCAGTATGTCTAGAGATCAGTTCTTACTGTTTTATTTTTTTTTATAGGAAATATTAATTTATTATTCATACCATCTATATAGCAAGTTCCAGGGATAATATTAATTGTTCACACATTGGAAATGTATGTATAAAAAAGAAACCGCACACACACAACAGGTCATTTGTAAACGTAATTTAATATACGTGTCATGTAACACAATCCGTACTTGCAAATATTATGAGGATTGGCGTATTTTTGAATACACACATATGGCAGTGATTGATGAAGTTATTCAATATTTTTCCATCAGTTGTTCCAAATATACTCTTCTTATTTGTAAATGACCTACCACGTAAGTATACCTAAGATACCGACGGTTGAAATGTTCGATTGTCGTTGATTACATTCCAAGGCAAGTCAACAGATAAAAATACACAAATCGTGGTTGTATAGCAAAAACATAAACTTATTAATATAAACCTATAAATATAGGTACAAATGTAAAATACGATGTACGAAAAAAAAGTAAGTATATAATAGATACAAGAAACTATGCGCGACAATATGTGTAATGTGTATTGACCTCGGTTGCTACAATATTATAATGATCATAATCTAAATATGTCTAATGTACCTACTATACATACATAATTTAGCCATCTCAATGGAACCATGAATCGTGCTTATATCTATGACATAATTTAGCAGTATAAGAATAAGAATTATGGCTGATCGCATGCAGTGCCTAGGTGGCTAGGTACCTATATAGGTACAACAGTACACCGTACATAATACACGGCTAAACCTATATACATATTTATGACTACAACAACGTTTGCCAGCAAGGTATAGAGTGTAATAGTGGGAAATAAGTTGCTCTGCAGAGTTCTCTACACAAGAATAAAAACTCTTATAATTTATTTATAAATAATATGTACGTATATATAGGTTAATTATATACAAATGCGAAGTGTTCAATACGTAAGATTGTTCCTGATGTAAGCTTTCTTCCTATTTTCGTGTCTGTGGCACTTGCCCCACCACGTTTTTTTCGTGCACACCCGCACACGTTTCAGTACGAAACATTTTGTCTGCACCACGTTGAAGAACAGCTTGCCGATCAGGTTCGCGGATCCGGTACCGATCGTTTTCAAACACGACCGAAACCTGTAATACATTCGTTATTAGTCACTAGCGAGTATAGAGCACAATCATTATTATCGAATAGGTAGTAAGGTTTTTTTTCACATCCAAATCATAATTATAATACAAAACTGTTATACGGTTATGCGAGTTATCTACTGTAAAGGCATATCATCTATCTACGTTATACTCGTATACATTATAGTATGAAAGTGGGTTGTAGGTACCGACTTTAACGAGGGAAAAATGTCGTCATCAAAATGTGTGAATTGAATATGGGTAAAAGAAACAATCAAAGTGATTATTATGTGAGAAGGTTTCTCGATGGTAATCAAAAGGGTTATTACTTCAATTGAGATGATTTACAGCTCTCAAGACGATTTCGATGACTGTAGATTTTCCGACATTGACGAGTGTGTTGCTTATATATTATATAGCAGGCAATAGGTACGGTACTATTATACCAGTATACTACTATATAGTCACATCTATAATCTATTATACTATTATGTAATACTAATCAGTAATAAATAATAATGTATACAGTGCTGTCCGCGATATCATGCGGGGGGTGTAGGTTTATTGTTCATGATGAGTGGGGAGAGTGGGAAACAAATGAACGCGACTTGCTGCACTGCTGCGGACCTGACAAGGAAGTCGTCTGCAAGAGCTTCCTCGGCGAACGGATATACCCTTTAAATATCACGGTGGTTAGAGATATATGGATATATGACATATTATTTTATGATTATGATTCAAAGTGGGTCACTGCAGAAACGTTCTACCAGAGTGTGTAAAGTAAAAGTCTAAAGTAATTCTACTATTCTAGATCGTTCTAAAGAACTAAGAAGCTTTTATTGGGGTTGTTGTAATAATTTCAAGCGAGTGTCTTGAACACCAGATTTATGTAATATACTAATATACTATTGTAGTATTGTAATAATTTATAACTGTGATAAATGATACTGCAGTATACTCCATCTACCGCCAACCACTTATTAGTCATCAACATGATAAATTGAATTCAAAATAGTCGATTTTTTTCCCGATTTCAGAGGCGAGGTCAACACATTTTTATTATAAACCATAGAAATTGTTTTATGCGTCACAGTCGTGTTGTCTGCACCGCGTCATAATGTGCAATCAAACTCGCGGTGTCCAGCGATCGCGAGGTGTTGAACTCTGGCAGGCGGTGCTATTCCAAAGCGCGAATCATCATCCACCCATTACCCTTCTCACTGGCAGCTGTATACACACTTACAACAAACACTCGAGCTTTATAATTATTGTTTTTTTTTTTTTGTTTTTTAATTACAGTTAAAAAATACGCATTACACACAAATATATATCACGACTTGTAGATAGAGGTACACGTACAAGACTGAGGCCACTTTCCGGGTTTCACATATTATGTATTGTACATATATATTATAATACCTATGCGTTCGAACGATCGAGCCATTCGAGGTTTTCTTGCAGTATATCGTGAGTACTCAACCAACATCATATACGACGAGTTCAAGGTTCGACAGCAATGGTCTTCGTAGCAGCAATATAATACCTATAGGTACCTGCTATAACGCTACAAACTCCACTCATCTATACCGATATATATATTTGCGTGTACACTTTTCCACACACTTGTGGTATGTCTGCGACGTTTATTGTGCACGTACCTGTACGCATATTACTTACGCAGGGGCCAGGGAGGTATCTATCTGTACGAATACCATACGATATTGGCATTGTCCATGTCAAGACATGACGAAATCGCTATATATTTATGGTAGTCGGACATTCGGGCGCCATCATAATATACACAAACACAATAAAGTCCTGACGCGTGAACAGCGCTGCAATAATAATATAATGATATTATGTATCGTCCGTCATTATTATATTATATAGGCACGTAATATTTATACGATATAGGTGCGAAAATAATACCACTGAACAATTCGATAGGTAATATTACGTTTTACAATATGACCGTATTACGTGTTCAGTCGCGTACATCGATGTAGTCGTATCGATTCGATTTTTTGTACGGGTCGTGTTCGATTTGAACTTTAGACGGTATAATAATTTATTATTATATTATATGATCTAAGGACTAAGATGTGAACGCAGACGGAATAATATCGAGTGTTATTCACATACAATTTTATTATAGTTATCACGCTGTTATACAAATTTTACAACATTGAAAATCGTACCACGCTGCTATTATTATTACATTATATACCTACTTACCGAATTCAACGCAAGGTTTAACGGTCGACCAGATTATATATTTTTAAATGTGTTGGAAGATTCCCGAATATTCTATATTATATACATCATTTTAGGTCCGAATCAGCGAGGCTTTAAAACAAGTTTAGACGATTTAATTGATTTGTTTTATCTGACCGCTGGCAGACGTCGTCGCGAGCTTAGTTTTTTCTACCACCATATAGTATAATGATTGGTGAAGATTATTTTTGTTAAACCAACAGCTATTTACACTTTTCGCAACAACAATCGAATCCACTGATTGTTTTCTTTATTAAGAGGGATTTCTTTAATTCTTTTAAGTTCAATAAAACACTAAAACTTTATTTGAAATTTGAGATAATTGAATTTGCAATACACATCTAGGTATACATTATGTACATATCCGATATACATACATGATACATCGTAATATACGCTATCAGTATAACTAGAATAAACAACTGCAGCAGGTGGCCAATTTGTTTGACATCCACTACCAGGCGGCACAGAACGAAATATCCAAATTTCATTTGATTTTGAAGCGAACGCGTTTAATTATTTACTATTGTATAGGTACATCATGCATGCATATAATACAGGCATATTATGACAGTTATTTTAATTGCATTGTAACAGTTTGAGAGTTGACTCAAATAAAATATCAGGTAAAATTTAACCTTGGCGTGTATTCACCAATGTGTATAGTAAATGATAAAAATATTTTGATTGGACAAAATGGCTTACAAGTATATGATGATGCATTTACGAAAAACTGTTTTCATTTAGCCATATATTATAGTCCGTGTAGCCTATAATTAATTATTGTTTATCCGAATATAACAGGAAATGGGCGTAGTCTTAAATTTGAACGAAGCAACTTCATTAAGAATACATAACTAATAGTAGGTAGGTACCTTACATTATAACTATGCATATAGAAATTATATTTTATCGGACTATAAGGGAAATGTAAATGAACTGGTAAAAAATGAAATGCATAAATTCATATTAACTTGGATATACTTGTAAAACAAAGTCAACCAGTTTAAAAAATTGATAAAAAATTACTGTACATTAAAAAAAAAAAAATATTTCATTGGTTTGATAGAAACTGCAGGTCAAGTCGTTTGCATTCCTTTTTCAGTCTATAGACATTGTAACTCTGATGATTTTTTTAATTTTCTGAGAAAAAGATCTTCATGCGTATGTTAAATGTTTGATGTCATTATCAAACGTGGTTTTCTATACGTATATAAATTTGACTTAAACAATTTTGTGTTTGACACTACCATCTATATAGCAAGGTATCTACTGTATTTGCAGTTGCGTGTGAAACTAAATAGACATCCGTGTAACCTAACGTTAGTTTTTTATAGTAATCATAATAATTGTACATAGGTACTTATTACTATTTTTCGTGAACTAACCACTACAAGGTTATGCTATGTTATATCGCTGTCTAAAATTGTTAGCAATACGAGTTTATATTTCAAACACACTTTACACTTAATATGTAATGTTATATTTCGCACAAATCTCTATGAAATAAGTGTATAACGTAGGTAATTGACGACTCGATATTGCCCAAGGTTAGGTATCCTTAGTTTTATAAAAAATATTTGTGGTTATTTAAAAAAAAAAAATATAGATTCAGAAAATTTTTTCGATAAATTCGTACGAAATACAAATGTTACATACTATTAACCATACATATTGTACAGTATATATACTCAATGATAATGTTACGTGCATATATGATAATTTTACCACATGTACCTATTTATACATTTATCTATAAAAAGTAATTAGTTACTTTAATACATTTAACTATAATCATTTTAAATTACTGTTGTATTATATAGAATTAAAAAAATAAAATTTGAGAGACAGCTAGAGAGTATTCTATATAGAGCGCTGCAAGTGCGTTGTACACTTGTATCGACATACTATTTTCAATAAAATAGGTAATTATAATTATCAGCTGTACCTATACCTATTAATCTATATTCTATAATCGAAGAATATATGATAAACTGATACATCATATTATGATCGAGAAAGGAGAGTTCGTGACTCGTTTAATACAATTGTTATTTGTTTGACATCGAATACAAATGAAAATCGAAAAACTTTTTACAATTATTGTAACGACATCTATAGGTACAACCAAGGCCGGATTTAGAACAAGTGCCGCCCTAGGCCCTTTGAAATATGCCGCTCCTACCCCAAGAAAAACAATTTTGTAATTATTTCTAATAAATTTATTTCATTTTAAAGAAATTAGGTCAATAGTCATTATAAACGAAACAAATAATAATTATAAATCCTAATTAGGCATTATCAGTATACATTTTTAATCTTAATCTTAAAATAATCTTAATAATCTTTAATCTTATACTTACCTCTTTAGTAATACTTAATAGTTAAACTTATACCTAATCATAACCTATGTTATCTATAACATTTTACTAACTTATATTATTATGTACCTAGGTATCTTATCTTTATAGCTTACATTACGAGAAAATTGATTTCGTGTTAATGATATTTTCAGTGTCATGCGCCCGTATATTTTACACACAGATTCTAAAAAAAATTCACATATATTTCATTCATTTATATGATTTTTTTTATTTCTTACAAAATTTGCCGCCCCAAAAAAATTGCCAGCCTAGGCGTAAATACGGCCCTGGGTACAACTAACATATTATTTGGAAACAGTGAATAATTTTAAAACGGTTGTGTAACTGCATTACAATCTTGAAAAGGCTAAAAATAAATAATTTATTAAATTTGTGCTCATAAATATTATTAGGTACAGTATAAAGCCAATAAATTCCTACTAATTTAAGTTAGGTTTATTTTACGACATTTACATCCAGTGCGATTATATTATTTTAAAATTATATTGTACAACGCGTACCTATAAGTTATAATCTACATGTAGAGTGGCACCGAGTTATTCTTTTAACAGTAAACAAAGTATTTAATATTCTAATCTAGAATTTATGAACGTATTGAAGATGGTAACACATTTATATGTATTTTTGTGTCTCAGGACAGTATTTATAGCAGAAAAAATGCTTTGATCTTCTACTTCGAGTGTGGATTCTGGAAAAACATTTTTTTATAAGTGTTTGAAGTTCAAATATTGCAAAATTCACCATAACCACGTGCATACGCTAGTTATTTTGTAGCTTAAATTGTATAAAATGTTCAATTTTTATACTTAAGGCCTTCCAATAGTGGAAAAAAATTATAAAATAATATTTATATTAAAAATCTGCGACAAATACAATTTTTATTTAAAGTAGATACTTAATTAAAATTATATTTGAAAACTGTGAAAGACAAATTTGAAATTATTCAGCTATATATTTACCTATTTTATTATGGAAACGTGTATTTTTATATAGTAATATAGTATTATAGTTTACATAGGCGAAACTCAGGCCAGTCAGTCCATGGCCTTATCTATACTGACTAAATAACATACTGATTTTATACAATTTAAAACCTTATTTGTAATTAGAACTTTTTTCAGATTTATCATTTAGCTTGTGCTAATACAATTTTCTAGTTTCACCTATATTAGTTTGGTGGTATTTGATATAATACTTATCTAACTTCGATAGTCACCTGCATTTTTAATTCATAGCAATAATATTACACAAGCATTCTGTGGACTGTGATAATTAGGTATCAATAAATTATGTTAAGTAGTCTAATAATCTCAATACTCATTAAATTACTGTAACTCGTAGTTGGAACAAATTTTCGGGAGGGATTTAAAACCAAATCTTGTATTTTCATAATATAAAAAAACTAACTTATAAAATGTATGTATTATAATATATATCTAAATAAGGTTTTTTATGCATAACATATCTATTACAGTATTATATGATAATTAGATTGATTTCAATTTATCTATGTATGCTCAAAAGAGTTAGACCTGCAAGTCTTATTTGGTTTGACGGGTTTCATAAATTATTTTTTAATCTTTCTAAGGTAGAAGATGTGAGTTCTAGTATTGAAGTTGAAACTGATAACTGGCAATGTAGCTAATAATTTCAAAAGAAAATATAATATATTTAGAAAAAATTCAGAATATTAGATTAAGTAGGTATATGCTTAAGGTTGAATGGCCGAATTCGGGTTATAATACGGGTCTACTAAGTTATCGTCATCCGATGATAAATCGTTTGTGTCATATTTACTATAAATGTATGCAAATGTCAACAAAATTATAACATACTTGCCCATATATGCCTAACAAGATTAAATATTTATATGTGTATAATTTAAAAAATTTAACAATCCAAACGTAATATAGGTGCAAATATTAAATTAAAAGGGAAACATGATAAGTTAAATTTTAAAATCATATTTCAATAACTATAAAAAGTTTTTGTTGTGGGGTGGGGTGGCAGAACCCCCAGAACCCCCCTCAAATACGGTCTTGAGCGTAGGCGCAGTATATATACTTTATACATCGTATATGTATTGTACAATTTTACGTCGTACCTATATGTATTATACATTTATACATTAAGTATAGATTATAATACGCATACAATATACATAATATACATACAACATACATAAGTCTTATTGTCGTAACAAGTTTTAGTGAATAGCTATTTGGAAACATGAAACTAACACTATATAGGTGTACAGAAAAAAAAAAACTGTTAACTTTCAATATTCCAACAACAATATTAATGAATGCAAAATGTACATTTAGTAAAATAAGTTAACAATACAACTAAATTTTTAACAAAATATCAACACTTACAATATGGTATTCAAGGTTCAAATTATATTTAAATAATATATTATATTCAATCAAACAATTTTTTTAGTAAATAGGAATACATGAAATAATTAAGAACATTACATTAATAAGCTATATGGTAACGAATAGGTACTTCCTTTGATTTTCAATTACATAATATCAATCATCTATAGTTAGAAGTCCCAATAACTTGCATTATTTCAATAATCTATTATAACATTATGTTTTATTCTTTACAAAAACTGCATAATATATAAAGTATGATTGTACAAACGTCAAACACTTATTGGTGCATAGTTGATCCAGGTGACCAGGTATAATATTATTTACACCAAGTTTAATCTTGTTTGTTATTATGAGACAGACCTTATTAAATATTTCGACATTTACATAATATTCAATAATAACGAGTTATGAAGTTATAAGTTACAAAGAAAATTTGTTGAATTACTGTAAATGTAGAGGTTTTACTAATGTTTTTTGATCTCAAACGCGCGGTCGGACAAGTCACGATAACTGTGTTGTGGGAAATAGTGTTATCTAAACAGAATAAATCATAATAAGATACTCATAATAATTAAACAGTTGATTTATGTTCTAATTAAAATAAAATAAATCAAAGAGTCCTACATTTCGTTGGTTTGTTTGAAATTCTATTGCTGTTACCAGTTATGTATTTTAATTTCTACGTGACCTTAGTTTCAATCTTACAAATCAACTAAACTGGTATGAATGTTTTGACAGTATCATTCGTATACAATAATATACATACTATAATATGCATACAATTCGATTTATTGGACAGGTTTTTTTCTTCATAGATTCGAACGTTATTCTACGTATGGATATCACGTATTAATGTATTATAGATATATTGAACTTGTCATGATGTGTTTAATTTTTACGAGTGTCTATGAATCGTTAAACAATAGGCATCTACGAATATGAGTTCATTATTATTATCGAAGCAATAGAATAAATGAAATTTATCGTGTCGAAGCACTCGCATCGTCTGCTTTGTACGCGAAAGCGTTCAATCAAAATATCGCTTTCGAAGTATTTAAATAGAAGAAAATATTACGTCTCTATAACACCTGTTTACATTAGCGTAAGTCATTTAATCGTTATATATTATGTACCATACGTCTACACAGCCCATGTCTACTTTTGATTAATATTACTTTTATTTTAATGACATTTCTCCAAACAACGTTTTATGCGTATGTGTATAATAATATATTATGTTATAGTAGGTACCTAGGTATTGGAATTGTCTGGATGCTGTCTTTACTTTTACCCATCATAAATAGAACCACAGAGATCATATATTATAGAGACCATGTCGAAGGTATATAAAAGTATACGTCTGTAAAGTGTACCTATACTACCTATAACATATTTAACAAATATAGAATAACATACATATACATTATATGCACTTTTTATTACTTTATTTTTATTCTTGTTACGTTCAAAAACGCTTGTCTTGTTGTAGTATATATAGATTTAGAAATGATAACGTTTTATTATTTCATTCAACACCTTTATTTTATGAAACTTGTCCAGTTGTCTATAATTGTATATGTTTTATAGCCTATGGAAGTTTTTTTACACACACATATCATTATATGAACTCAAATAAATTGGTTCGTTTTGTTTAGTTTTTTAACTTTTAAATATATCCCAGTCCAATTATGAACATACACATTTAGTTATTCAAATAACCATAAAATGTTAATTCTTTACTTCCAATGTTCTTACGCAGGAATGCATTCATCCGTGTTATATAGATGGAAAAAAGGTTGGTCAAACGAGGTTCAGTAAACTGTTACTTCTGAAATGTTGATACAATTGTTTAATTTAGTTTGTACTTTTTTTTAAATTTAACCACTTTGAATTTGAAATCCATTTTAAATTATCTACTTAAAATGTTACTACAAGACAATATAAACGTGTAAAAAGATATGTGTGTATTTAAAATAATTATTAATTGTTGAAACTGATCAATAAAATATAATATAGTACAAATAATTTCGAACTTAATATATTTTCTAGACAGGAAATTAATTATTCAGGATATGTCTGTAATTAAGTAATGAGTAATGGCTAATGTTTTTTGTATAGAAATTTAATTATAATATAGTTCCTAATAACTATAGGTTATATAAGTATTTAAATACAAAAAACTTATAAATTAATTATGATATATTGCTATTACTCAAAAAATGTGCGTATTTAAATTCTAAATCAAGTCTAACTACTATATATTATAATAGTCAGAGGTACAATTCTATTCGAGGAATAAAGACGCCATTTCAAGGCCAAATCCATCTAGAGAAAAAATAAATCTGGTGACAATAAAAATCATTTTATTCTAAAAAAAGACAATTTAGTGTAATGGCGTTCCACTGCAAAGTGGGCGGTCAGCAGCGGTGCTGATATTAATTTATCTCGAATCTTAAATGTGGTAAATTTTATATTTGCAAATCACAAAATGAGTCGCAGAGGACGGTCACACGACGGCGCCATAATAATTATTATATTACTGTGACGCGATGCGTGCATGAAATAAATTCCACCAAAAAGAAATGCATACACGCGTACATAATATTATTCAAATGAAGACTTCGTGTCAGTTTTACGATCTATCCGTTCGGACAACCCGCTGGCTTCCGATATTTCGCACGTGTATCCACCATAATAATCCTCGACCGGCATACACGCACATGGCGCATTTACGGTTTACCATATAGACATATTATACGTCTAACTGTCCAAGTATTATATTATGCACTTCGATATTCTGTATAGGTGGCGGCGATTGAGTACCACAATATTTATGGGCATCGATGTTGTAAGGTATAACACAAACTTCTTTTACGATCCCGAACGTATAATTATGCGTATGTGTGTATAATAAGGATGCCCTTTCGACACTGCAGGATATAGATTAGGTACTGCAGACACCACTCTATACGTTTATATCGTTGGATCCAGTGACGAGCTTAATGAGTTTTTGAAAATATTTAGTTTATGACGTTAAAAAAAAAAACAAACCCGGAACGAGACGCTCGTGGAAGTGTCGCGCACGTTGTCTGTTGATCATCGTCGTTTGTGTGTTTTCCGACCAGATCTCGAGAACATTTAAATTGGGCACTTGGGCTATTTATCGGTGGACCTTTATGGTACCATAGCCCGGTGCCGCGGCTGGTATTAATATGCATATATATGTGTATATAAGCACCGCGGCTGCAGATAATCTCTTGTATTTTATTTTTATCGGTTTCAGACATCATCAAACATAGGTATGGGTATAGGTATATATGTATATATATAGGCATGGGGTTATACACCAACGTATTTGTTTGTTGTATTTTTTCTTCGACTTAACGAGCCAACATTTATCGGAGGGATGGGTTCATAAATCGAGTTTCAATTAAAACGAGAATATACGAAGTGTCGTTTTGTATATTATACTATACGTGAAAATGACGTGTGTATATAAACTGTAATGTAATTTATGTACAATAGTCGTATACTCGTATATAAATCGATTAAAATATATATGCCATAATAGACGAGTAACGACAGCGGGATATCGATTTTACGCTCGTTTTATTGAATTTTATATAAAATAGGCTAATAGCTCTGAACACTATAAAATTCTAATTTACGGGCAGCCGATCAATAAAATAACGATGCCAATAATATAATACATTAGCGTTGTCTTTCCATACGGTGTAGGTTTTAATATTTACGTTAGATATAGCTGTGTTGCAATGATAAGTATATATTTTAAATTACGCTTCTTTGTAATTTAATTGTTTTTCGTGTGCTATAAAAGTGTAGTAAAAGGAAAGTTTTCCACAAACTTCCAAATGTTATGTCCCCCGTGTAACATGTTGACTTTTTTTTACACAGAGTGCATAATACATGTTTATTATGTTTATGTCTTATCGTGGTTTATACAAAAGAAGGATATTGGTTCTGAAATATATTTTTCTAATCCTTCGTTTTTGTTTTCTTTGATACACCTACTTATATATTGTAATCGACTTTCAACTGCAGTTCAAGACATTATATACTTAGCAGTTTAATACGACATTACGACCTATACCTCGTCATCCGGCTATTGTCATGGTGTAATTTACTGATTATTATTGATGCTTTTTGGTGATTGTAAGTACCTACCTATATAGTATACTCATACTGTTACGTTGACTATATCTAATATTGTTAATTTAAAAATAATTACTAGGCAATTAGGTAGGTATACCGTATGCACTGGATTATAAATATTTTTGTAGACGTTCGGCAGGTATAATTAGAAAAAACGATATGATAATAATATTCTTAAATTATAATGACTGAAGCCTAAGGAGTTTGGTCTCGTTAAGTAAAACACTTGATTTCATGGATCCCTTGATATTTTTTCTATCGAATATATTCATAGAAAACAATGATTTTATAATCAACCTGATTGAGATACAAAACATTTAATTGTTTCGATATTTTATAATTTATTGCAAGGTTATAATATAATAGACATCTATTAAGACGTATTATGAATTAACTGCATTTTACGCGAATATCATTTGGTCCAAACATTATATAGGCTATTATGATGAATGATTCTACATTATAATATTATATAACCATATTCAAGCAGATAACTAACTTGTATCTCAACACATCTTTTTTTAAAGTATATTGTTTCTATAATTATTTTTGTTAATTAGGTTTGACATTGGTTGGAATTATACGACGACAATTAATACGCAAATATGTAATACAATATATCTTAGTTTTGGAATATTAATTTATTATTGATATATATTAATATACTATAGTAGTATAAGTCCGACCCCTTGGCAAATAGATATTTTGGCCTTTGGGGTTATTTTTTCCACCCGCCATCATACATTGAAAAAATCTACACTGTCATCATAACACTCTATATTACACATAATATAGTCACTATAGACGTCATATATATTAACCCCGACTCCCGAGAGACGTCGCCACGTTACGATTAAGTTCTTGGATCAGTCGACAATATTATTAGATTATCGAACCCACACGCTGAAACACATTTTTATGTACTCGGAGGACTACAATAATTATTAATACTTATATGTATATATTATAGTGTCCAAATTGAAGGGTGAACTTCCAGTGGGTATTTATGACGAAGGATGAGCATATGGTGAGTAGGTACGATGAGTATCAGATATACCGCACTACGGCAATGCCTTAATAATGACGGTTATGATATGTTACATTTAATGGTATTTAGTATCTACCATTTAATGATGCATTTTTGAAATTTATAAGAATTATTTTTCCTTATATATCTATGGATAGAATCAAAAAATTGTAAAAAATTAAATTACATGAATACACATATACTACATAAATCACAATCAGACTTACGAAATTGCTTTATATTCAAAACAATTTACTTCAGATTAAATTTTTTTTTCCATCAGTATTAAAAAATTTAAAAAAAGTTATACCATACGTGTAAATAAATTATATAAAATGTGATTAAATATTAATTGATGTATAAAAAAAAATATTGATTAGAACAAGAGTTATTTCATTTGACAGGCCTTTCTATTACACTCAGCAGGTATATAGTATACTCGTACGTATAGGTACTATCTTTAGTAATCGCAAATGCTTCTATTTCTATTTTCCTCTTTTTAGATATAATTTTTTTTTTTACTTTTTAGTACGCAATATTTGAAGTGTGTCAGTATGATCAAAATGTGTCGTGTCTTGGAATGAATTTGTTAAACCATCAGTAAAAGTTAATAAATATTCAACAAATGTTCTACACAAATTTAAAATGCATAAACATAGACTTCTATCATAACCAATTTAAAAAAAAATACAAGTCATATTAAGGGGGTTGGGCGATACCTTTTATTAATCCTCCTTAGTCATCTCAATAGCCGATGTAAATTTTGAATATTAAATACGTCCCCCTTCGGTTATAAAAACACAAAAGACTTCATCGGGGTTTTGGCATTGAGAGAAAACACGGATTTCTATCGTATCTTTACAGTCCATTGATCCAAACTTGGCGATGCCCGGTAGGACAATTCTGCATTGTCTGTATATCTCGTGAATGATGACCTGTCCAATACTTTAAGCCACATAAAAATATTATCGATCTATCCATGCACAATATATGTTACATGTATACATTTTTTATGCTAAAAATATAAATAATATTTTCCTAAATATAAAGATATTCATACGGTAAGAACAAAATTATCACCGTTAGGTTACGTATATAGCGATATAGGTAATATACAAATATTATGAGCTACTATAAGGTCTATAACTATAATATTGTGACAATATCCTATACACACGATAAATTCAAATAGGTATATCGAATATCATCACCTTGTTGTAACTTTATAATATTATGGTAAATGGATGTATATGTTTACATATAAGTTATTTTATATAAAACATAATAGGTACCCAGGTATCTATTTTATTTTACTTAAAATATTGTTTACTGTTTAAATTCAATATTCATATACGTATTGAATACTTTTGTCATAACGCATAAATGTATGTTTTTTTAGAGGTACTGCAATCATGTAAATAGAGTTTCATTAACAAAACTTAATTTGTTTAAAATTTAAATATAACGTAATATAATAATTAATAATTATTTAAAAAATATACCTACCTATTTACAATTTACAGGTAAAATTAAAAATAGCGATATAGAAATAGGATTTGTGCGCGTGCGTGAAATCTACAATAGACTATAATACGTTTTGTGGTTTGTATTATGCATGTGACACTTCATAAAAATACAGAAAAATTACTTAAAAAATACAACACTTTGTATACAGATATGAGCTCTATGACTCAATATTATATAATCGTACCTTTAAAGGTATAGACGAACGTAGGTATAGGAAAAGTAAAAAATAGAAAAGTAATAACATCATTATAGCGGGAATATTTTTTCATGTTCTACATTTTTACTGTTTAATAGGAAGTGATTACTTTTTTTTATCTATTTAAACGACGAAAAGCCCGCACTCTTTGACGATGTGCAGGCATCAATTATAAATACGATTTCGATGAAATGAAAATATTTATTGTACACGTAGATATAGGGCTATAATAATTTTTGTAAGTGTCTACTACCTAATAAATACTGAGAGGAGGGTAAGAAAAGAAGTACATTTAAATTAAATTTAGAAAACGGGCCCCACGAGACCGTAGCTAATGGGACAGATTCATTTGTACCTACGAGTATTTTATTTTTATTTTTTATTTGAAGACACTAAATCATTTCATCTACCATTTCATGTAATATATAATAATAACAACATAAAAACAGTTAAAATATTGTTGACTAACGAATATGTATAAAATAATATACTACGTTTCAATGCAGCATATAATTCTTCATATTATCATTTAAATATAATACAATATAATATTAAAAGTAAAAATAAAGAGATGAAACAATTTAATACTATGATAAATTATAATATATAATAATTAAGAAATTACATGTAAAAATGTTGTATCACAATCAAATAATTCAAATAATGTTATTAAATGTCGTAAGAATGTGATTTCAAATTAACCTTGAGTAGTTAAGTACTCACTTGGATATTCTCCTCACAGTTCGTTTTATTTTTGAATAAATGCCAAATTATTACGCTATTGGAAGCTAACACTAGAAATACACAAGTGTTCATAATATTCATAGTATTTTTTTTTTATCGATACCTACCCATTCAATAAAATCTAAACTATACATTTTAAATATATATTTCCTGTTAAATTTTTAGAAATTAAAATAAATAAAATATAATGTTTTGTTTTATCCTGATTAGATTTGTTATCTTTTCTTAAATTAAATTATGTAAATATGTAGGTACTTATATCTGTATATACGTGATTTTCAACAATTAAAAATGTTACAATTGTTGAACAATAACAATCAGAGAGAAACTAATTTACCTGTATTATTATAGTAGGCGCTTATTAAAAGTGTTTTTATCTACACATAATACCACTGATCGGTGATTGCTAATTGCTATACATTATAGTATAATAGTATTATAGCCTATAATATGATGATTGATGACAATGTGACGAAATTCATAAGAAATATATTATTATACAAAATATATTTAGTAAAAATAATTAATAATATGCATATTATTATGTAATTATTTGTTTATGCATTTTGGTTCTACATTTTTAGTTTTATAATGACAGTTATTTTTTGTAAGTTATATACATTTATATGTCGGTAGGTTCCAAGATTAGTAAGATTATTACAACGCGTGTGCTATCAACAAATTCTAATTTTCCCATTTCAATTGAATTATTCGAAGTGATTCACGTGACTGCTTCAACCTGCAGAGTGCAGGTGTAATGACTAATGCGTTTATACGTACATATAATATAATATAGTATTATAAATATAAGCCGAAATTTGCCGAATAACAATATATATGTTTATAGTGTTGCATATTATGTTTTATCGATTTAAATTTAAACGTATACGTATGTATGTATGTATGTATATATTAATGTATGTATGGGTCAAGTTAGTATCATGCTAAACACTTAAATACTTGAAACAATGTTCATCGTAAAATATACTAATTACTTATTATTAGTTTTTACCTATAACAGTAATTATATTCAACAACTTCTTTGTACATTATACATGTGTGGAAATCAAAAGTAATGTTATCAATTTAAAAAATAAATTAAATAAGACAGTTTTTCATTTACCTAATTTAGAAGTGCAGATAAAATGTTTAATGTAATTACTTTTCGAAAATCGTCAAACAATAATACATGAATTAATTGTTAAACTGATAGGCTAATATACACATATTGTTCAAGTACATGATGAAAATAGTTATTATATACTTTAAATAAGATTTTTCTAATTTTGTTCGATGCCCAACGGGCTCAGAAATGATAATATTACATTATAGAAATATATATCACAGCGACACCTACGCTTTTTAAAAAACCGGTTAATCCATTATTATAAAAATATAATAATTTATGTTAACTTCACCGTAGATTATTCGATTATGGTTTTTAGCATATTGTCTAAAATGGTATTAAATTTTCTTTCTATTAACAGATACAGATGGGCCTAAGGTTAACCCCGTGTAATACGATGAAACATCAAAGATGTGACCGACAAAGACGCATTATTTATTTTTTGGTAAATAAATAGAGAAAAAAATTAATGTTTGTTCTTAAACACGACAGTCAATTAGGCTTCTTTTGAATTGAATCACGAATGTCCAACAAGTCAACAAATATTGAAGTGGTCTGAAACAGTGGGTAGACTGAACAACAACGTCAACATTGTTATCATCACCTTAAACATGCTTCCCCAGTGGAAATCATCTCACATTATGTAAACATGCCTACGTAAAAAAATGTGAATGTTTTTAATAATACGAGTTCGTTAATAATTTGCAAGTGTTTTCAAATATAGCAGTTTGATTTTAAAATACTACCGGTAAACCTGAATGATTTAAAAAGTATATATTAAAACGCTATACATTAAACACTCAATTAAAATAAACTTGTACAATTAATACTTCATTGAGTGAATAATGATTAACGGTTTAATTAAAATCAATTAATATTTTATGAACATTTTTATTAGTTGAACAATTTTCTTCTGACATAATTATAATTAGCAATCTATATGGTATCTTAATAAAAATAATTTGCTAAAACCACTGAATTATGATTTATGTTTGAATTGAAATGGTCAAAATAATTATTTATTTAATTAAATATAAAAAATAAATATAGAACAATGTAATTGCGAATTCTTAAACAGCAATTTATATTATATATGTATAAAAGAATTATTCATTCACAGCAAAAAAAAATTAATTCGCATTGGTTACCCAATAAAGGTTTGGTATATAGCCCTTTCGCTCATAATGTATCTGAGTATACATTGTGTGGTAATAATGGTCCAATAATTTACAATTTTGTAAAATATTTATTTATTTTAAAAAGTGTATTAATACATATAAATTTTTAAAAAAATGTACCTACTTATTTTAACTATTTTCTAATAAATAATAATTTACTATTTTATCATGTACAATTTGATTTCTAAGTTTATTCATTTTTTTCATTAAAAATGTTAACCTTAAAATTCATTTTTATTTTACAGTAGATATATATGTACATTGCACTCAATACTTTTATAAAATTATTAATTATTATTAAGAGGGTGTCAGCGCAATATTTATTTTATATCTCAGATAAATATGCAACATAGATAAAATATTCATGTAACATTGTTTTTTTTTATGATTTTTGAGTAAATGTAGAGTAAAATCACCATAAAACCACAAAAATCTATAAATCGTAGAGGATAATATTTTTGAGGGTTTAACATATTTCGGTTTTATATTTTATTATAATTTTTCTAAAAGAAAAAAGTAATTTAAATGGATACTAAATTGTTTTGAGACAATATTTAGACAAATCGATATATAACCTCAAAAATAGTATTATCCATATCATTTTTAAAATGAGTCATTTTACTCTAAAATAACTCATAAAAACATTTAAAAAAAAATGTTTTTCATTGAATGCATGTTGTCTATGTTGGCATGGACCAGAGAGAGAAAACAAATTGTGAGCTGAAATCCTCTAAGTCTCCAAATCTTAAATCGTTATTACTTAAGGCTATAGCCTATATATATAAATAGGGTAAACACAATACAATGTATTTACATTTTCGGCACAAATGGGCAAGGCCTCGTCAAACAAATAAAATATAATTAGGTAGGTACGGTTAAAAAAAGGTTTCGACAATATTATTGTATCATATTGATATTTTTCAAATAAATATTTCCTGTGTGAAACATGTCATACATTGAAATACCAAGAAAATGTATGTAAAATATAGGTACCTATAATATGTATTACAAAAGTTTATAGTGCATTGTATAATAATTATACAATCGTAAATCTTAATAATATAATAAATGGGTACGTTTGTTATGTAAACTGTTTTTGTTCGACAATATACTCAACCATGGAACTGATGGAATAGTGGACTCAGAGCAAGTGTTTGATTGTCCATTATGTATATTGGATAGATTTACATTAGTATCTGTGTAGATATCAAACATAAACAATTGCACTATAAGTTTCATTTTTCAACACACAACACGTAATATTAAGCAAATCAAAAAATAATAAATACCATAAAATATATATAATATAAGTATTTATATATGAATACTAGTATAATTTTTAGTTAAAGGCACTATTGTTAGAAGATAGGTATCAGGTATATGCAATTAACGCTAACGCAGTATGGTGTTTTTGAAGAAAATATTTCAAAGGGGTGAAATATGTGATAAACCAATTAGGTACGACCATTGCGGTGCGTAGGTATGTCAATTATTAATTGTCCACACCTGTTATAAAGAATAATTAATTTTATGCTTTGATAATAATCGTTTATGGGTCATTAATATTGATCGTTGACGTATGTATTGATGTATATAATAAAATATAGACAAAGTGTTATAGATATACCTGCGGTCGCACGAGCAGTGCATGAGCGTGTTCAGCCTCCAGTTGAACAGACCGTATTTACTTTGCAAAGCGCCTATCCACATTGGACAAGACGTGTCGTGAATCCTGCAACATCGATCCGCTCCACCGAACCCGTCGAGTTGTCTGTACGACTTCGCTGAACGTCCTTTCCCACACCATTTTGTACCAGGAACTCTCAACACGGACAGCAGATCTCTCTTTCGCCGTTTGCTGAAATCACGAGAAGAAAAAAATTATATATTTATATCTATTATAATAAATTAATATGTGCAATTGTAATAATAAATTATGTCATGCGTTAAGTCCGCGGTATTACGATTAGAGACGTTTCACGCGATTACAAACAAACATTGAAGAAAATAATATATCAAAAATGACGTTTACTGTTTAGCTATTATGAAAACCGTCTTTACTTGCATGCGTATTAGTGTCTTACGTTATGATTGTAAGAATGCTAAGGTAATAATAATATAATATAATATAATATCAGTCAAAGTGATTAGGGGCCGGAAATTGGAGACTTAAAAATGTTTAAGTATAAAATTATTTTGTATGGTTTTCCATATTTTTCCAATGCAACGATTTTTAAGTTTAAATACCTCTTACTTATTCAATGGGTAAAATTATTTTACATATTCAATTGGGAGGGCGTCAGCAGTGATAAAAAAAACTGATTCACTAAAAACACACAATGAAATCAAAATGTTGAGTAGGTATACATATCGTATATGGGATGTAAATGTATAATCTATTTTATTACACCAATTAAACGGGTTATTTCGCCATAGATATTAGAGAAAAAACACTGAACAACTTTAAAGTGACCTAATCTAACTGGATAGTGGATCGTATAAAGAGTGGTATACCTATTAAGTACAACCCAAAAGTAAATATTTAAAAAAAAATTATAACGAAATTGGAATAAAAGCTTCAATGGGTGTAGATACCTAACACCTATATATTCTGTACAACTGAGGACAAAATAAATTTTAAAACTAATGAATGCGCTAAATAATAATATTAATAATGTAAATTTACTGACCCGTCTTTACCGACGACGTCAGTGATGCTCTCATGTTGCTGCTGATGGTATTCGTTCGCAAGTCTTCTTCTCGTTTTCTTATGGTTTTTATGACAAGCTTTTTTCAAATGTTTGAAATTTACCATGGAGGCATATTCTTTAGTCAAAGACCCCACTGTGTGGTTCTTGCCTTGCTCCTCATTCCAAAACTCCCGAACGAAATGTGTGGCCGTCTCAGGTTCCTTGACGTACTCACAGTCGAAGAGCGTCATTCCTGTGCCGTATATCATTTGCATGAAATGCACTCCGTCTGTGACTTGGTGCAACATCAACTCTTCCCTGCAAACGAAAGCAATAAATAATAAATATTTTATTTGTATGGGTTTTAATTGTTTTTATTACACTTGTGTACTAACATAAAATCGGACTTATCCCAACTCGCGCACGTGCAGGACACAATATATTACTTAACCTATGGTCGTGTCAAGTACCTACAGATAGTTATGTTCAAGTGAAATTCAATCGTATGTTGTACGCTTGTACCGTTAACGAATGTCGAGTGTCTATAAATTAAAGTATCGGTCGTAACGTTTTTACTCGGCAGACTCCTGCAATGACGAACAGATTTATACAGTATTACTCACACATTTTGGAAACTATTATTTTATCTCGCTCGATATAAAATTGTACAGACGGAAACACAAAGTTGAAGACGAATTCAGATACTATTATAATTTATAACCATAAATATTACAGTGTATGCGACGCATGTAATATCCGATGGACGATATAGTATTATTATAACTGTATTTGTTTACCATAATAATGCTTATCAAGTTCATATTTGTATGATTACTATTTAGTTGTCCAACCGCGGGCAATGGGATCGTACGATAAATATCTGAGATTACTGATTACGTAAATTCGATGATTGGATCTCAGAAACACGAATATCTAGGCGCTTCGGGGTTTTTATAGCATAAGATGTAATGCCGCGGAAAACGTGTAGTATAGGTATTATATGTTAACGAGTTGAGTACCAATGTGCTCTCTATAATATGACGTGTATAATATGTTCAATAGTATATTCCTAATAAATATAATTAACACCTTTAAAGAAATTATTGTTTGTTTAAAAAAAATCTTAAAACTATTTTTTAAATTATTATGTGAAGTTAAAATTATGGTTTGTGGGCTACTTTTCCTAACCATTATTTTAAGGTCGCAAATTCTTAATTTATAATAAGCCAGTAATCAGTATCATCAATTTTCAAAAATAAGTTGTGGTAAATATTAAATTCTAACTGTCATAAACATTTTTATAGGTACCTACACACGTATAACAAATTATATAGTATGAACATTTGCTAAAACACATAAAATATCATATTATTGGCCATACAGAAAGATAAGGTTAACGTGGGGGGGATTTTATTAAATTTGTTTCGATTAAAACGAATTAAGTACTACAGATTCTAGAGAGAAATCTTATAGTGTTCAGGTTTTCTCACGCCAGCACTGGCAGTGCATGACCAGTAAAGTTTCTGAAAGAACAAGTAAACGACAGAAATGGTTAAGATGGTATACATGGTACTTGAGTTGTCATTTACAGATCTAAGTTTTATGAGTCGAAGATATTGAGCAGTCTAAAATGTACACCAAAAAGTCAATGTATATCGGAAGTGGTTTTTGTTCGTGACGTTTAGATTGACTTTTGATTATTAAGTATTAACCATTCCAAATGGTGTCCAACCATCAATCATTTAAATGTTAACACTATATTTTGTTATTGTGTAAGAGGTATAATAAAGAGCGAATTTTTTTTTTTACTGGCTCGGTCATTATATTTATAATATATAATAATTAAATTCATACACGGTATACCACAGAATACTTGAGAAAAAAACAATTTTTGAGTATAACATATTTTAAATTTAGACTTAACGAACTAAATAACTTATAACTAAGTAACAAAAATTGACTTGATCACTCAGAGGTCAAAATTCTTGTATGTATAGTCAGTAATTTTTTTTTATTTAATAATCATAATGTAAACAACTTTAATAAATAGAAAGTACTGAGTAATATTAGTATGTGTTTAAAATTAATGAGCCAATAGTTTTTGTGGAGTTTTACATGACGTTTAGGAAAACTTGTCAGGCACTTAAGATATCAAGTAAAAAATTATTTCGGTCGAGCACCAATTGTAGTACTCCGTTCATCACAGCTCAAGTATATTTAATTTAATCATTATTCAGTGAAAAACGGTTTTCGCAAAAAATCTAATGTTTTGAAACACTGAAATGTATAACAATAAACAAAATTATTACTTACTATTTATAGAATATGATATACCACTTATATTAAAGATTAGTTTGGTTATTTAGAAGACAAATGGAATACAAAACGTGACACTGACACATATTGTGTACACGTGAGTATGCGACGATGAAGATTTTTTTTTAATGACACTACGACAAGAATTTTTGAAAGTTCCTTCAGAGTTTTTAATTTTATTCATATCAAATTTATACAACCACTAAATATAATACATAGGTAGGCGTTTTTATTGGCAAAAAAAGGAATATAACAATAAATCGTATTCATTGAAAATGAAATAAAAGACTTAAATTGTTTATTTTGTATACATATATAGGTATATAAGTGAAACTAAAATATTAATATTCTGATGGCTAATGATTTTTATTTTTTACCGTTTAGTGTTTACGGAATTCAACGAAATCTTAAAACGCGTTTACAATGATAGTTCTATGATCATAAAGTGTATGTATACAAATAGCCTATATAATAATATTATCGTAGCGCGTAGGATGTCATTCCGCATTTAAACAAAAAAAATAAATAAATAAAAATAAAAATCCTGTGTGAAAATAACGGTCGAATAAAAAATACCTAAAGAATATCTAATAATATTATTTTAATCCTTATATCGATGACGCCAGCACGTCTATATACACGTGTATTGTGACGTAGTCGTTCCACAACCGTTGCAGGATCTGCGTCGGTGTACCTATTTACAGTCGTCAGTCGGTATGATATATATATATATATATATATATATATATATATATATATATGTAGTATGTATTGTATAATAATATGTATACGCGTGCCGCTTATTGTTATTTAACGCGGGGCACGCACAACTTACAAGCGTATTATAGTTTACTTGACGACGATATATTTAATAGTTTTGTGCGTGGTGTACACCGCCATGACATCAAGTGACTATATTATTATTGTTCATGGTATACAATGGAAAATACTATAACATAATATATTATATACCATGTATGTTACAATATGAACGGCACTTATTATTAAAAAAAGCAAAGTGTGTTCCGACCAAAAGTTGAACTCCTAAACTCCTTAAAAAACAAAGTGGTTTTTGTTTTATTACTATTATTCTACGAAAGTATTAATACGATTTTGCAAAAATAATAATAATAATATAATAAAACAATTTGTACCAGAAGAGGTACACTTCATAAAATGGACGTTGATATCACTTATATATTAAGGCTTCATAATTTTTTCGAGATCATCAAATTAATCATAACATTTTGAACTGGTTTTAACACAAGGAAAAATACTATTTGTCTATTAACACTGTTATTAATTCTAATTTCTAACTATACATTTTGAGCAATACATCGATTGGGATAAATTAGATACATCATTAAAGTTGCTTCTAACGTTTTATGCTTTTATTAACGATTAAAATTAAATGTACATCATTAACTTTTTGACCGATATACATGTATAATATTAAAAAGAAACATTTTAATTTTTAATGTTATCTTAATTAAAAAGCATTTATACACATATTTTTTTTCCAAATAAAATGAATACTTTTTCACAACTCATATCAGATATGACAGTATTGATACACTACCGTAAATAGTAGTCAGTAACTACGTATATGGGGACAAAATACATTTTTATATTTGATATGACGCCGTCGTTTTCCTGCATAGTGCCAACTATGTTATTTTTCTGTATCTAAAAATTATTTATTTATTCCTATATGGCTATATATTATGTATTAATATGTGACGCGTATCACGTTATAAAATGTCTAATGAAATATATGCAAGCAGTGTTATCGCAAAAGAAACAAAAAAAAATCGACTATACTACTACGAGTATATTATACATTTTATTCGATGTTCATTTTTCTGATTTCTAGAAGACGAAAAGTGCGCTGTCAGCTATGTATGAAAATTACATAATACATGGAAGGCAATCGTTGGTGTATAGGCAGGTACTTTAGTACTTATCTAAAAAGAATTCCACGTACAAGTATTATAATATTTAAATTACATAACTATCGGGTGGACACGGGACTTTTTTAAGGGTGGAAGCAACTAGTTACAGTATATATAAGAATATCATGCATTCGTATACCCTTCCATCCCAAGCAAAATAATTTTTATTTTTGTAAAAAAGGATTTTGAGAGATATGTTCAAATGGGGAGAAGGGAGTTTATGACATATTGGCATATCACGTACTTACGCAGTAGTGTAGCCTAAATGACTAAATATAGACATCACAATCAACTATAGCGGCAATGATGACGGTAGCGTTAACGTCTTATCATTCGACGACTTATCACTTATTTAACCGAAATCCTGGGATATGCAGAATATAAGCTAACTGCAACGCAGCGTTATAAATCACCATAAACACATTACAGTATTATACTCACGTATATTAATTATGTTTGAAACGATAGTGTAGACGTGTAGTTCTTTATGCAAATCGAGTGGTAGAGACGTACATGGAGTCCCGAGAAACTTCCATTACTGCTTAACGTCATCGTCCCCTGCACTGCAGTGGTACATTCGTGATTAATCGCGGCGAAGGGGGTGAGTTTGTTATTGTTATTTTTTTTTTTTATCTTTTACACATTATATTAATCGGGTGGTGACGACAAAGGCAAAGCGTTAAAGACAGAGCATGAAACCCGAAAAGTCGCGTCCGCCCCCTTGTCTCGAGATTAATTACACGCGCACACGTCGTCCGGCCATTTATATGTACAGGATATATCACCTTTAAACGAGTGTCGCGAGCGCGTGTGTATATAAATCGACGGTCGGAAAACCGCAAAACATTAAGCCGCGGAGACCGAACAATGGCCGTCCGCAGCCGTCGTTTATATATTTATACGCCGAGGGTTCGAATAAATCGGGAAACAAAAAATATAATAATAAGACCTGCAATCAACAGTATGTACGCATATACTAATTTAATAGGACACATATTATGTGTTTAATAGGTTTAGAGTCTAGAAAATCGGAATCGTAAACTTATAGATAAATTATGTATAAACCTATATACACGTACTAAACACAAAATAACCGTAAATAACCGTTTTTGTGTGTCGGGACGAGTATTGGTAGGAGGCGACGCAGTACAGCGTATATACGGTCAGACCTGGCCGAGAAATGAAACGAAAAAAAAAAGCAAAGACCTCCAAAAGCGATAATATACAGAAATGGCTGCTATCAATTACGTGGCTGTTGACGGTTCAATGGAAACAACAATTAGATCAGACACACCGCGCGCACACATACACACACACACACACACACACACACACACACACACACACACACACACACACACACACACACACACACACACACATATACATACCATATATACACCAATATATGTATATAAGTGTGTGTACAATAGAAACCGACGATACTCGCATGTATAATATACGTTTAAGCGGGTGAATGTCAAGTGTGTGTGTGTGTGCTTGGCGGGGGTGTGCGGTCGAATTCTTCGTACAGGGGAGGGTGTCGGGAACTGCATTGTGTCCCTGCGGAGTTTATTATAAGAGAAGAGAGCGGCGAACCCGGTCATACATATATTATACACGGCGACACGTCACTTCACGCGCCCTCCTCCTGTGCTCTGGGTTGTATTGTACATTTATATATATACGTAATAATATGGACACGCGGGAGTTCGATTTTACACAGTGACTTTCGGATAAAATTTACTCCGGTTATATTATGTACTAATCACCGCGGTTGCGGTGGATCACCCCATGTGAGTATATACCACTGAGGCCGTTAGCCGCACAGACCCCACCGCCGCTGCCGCAGAGCAATTACTCCATATGATAAATAGACGCTGCCAGGGGGTGTGCAGGGTATACGTGTGGCTGTGTCCCTTTATCCAAGGAAAAAAAATCAAAAGTATCAACTATGAGATATCAATGACAGATAATAGATTAATTTTTGCGATTTCTGCGAAAATGTATATAATATGTTTAACCGTATGTATTTTTATAATAACATTAGGTTATCAATACGGTGTTATTTTGATGCATTGATTTGCCGATCAACAGTTTCATTGCAATATAATATGAAAATATAAAGCAGGCATTGCATATACTTATGAAGGTTCAATTTTTTTTGTATGGAAGTCCCCTCCCTCTTTTCGTAGACCATTTTTTATTATAAGCAATAGGACATGAAAACTGTGAAGATATGAGATGACGAAGAGCGTCTCCTCCATTATGGTTGTTTGTTGTTACACCTACACCATTAGAAGAGTGCGTACCATATAGCAGGTATCTTTTTTATATTTTAAAACTTTTTTAATATTATATCCATAATCAATAGGTAGAGCAAAGAGGGTGAGGGGATTATGAATTTCAAAAAAAATTTCACCTTAGATTTATGAGTAAAATTTAGGTGATGACGTATGTTTACGTACAGTACGCAATACATGAGACACGTACATGACGTTAATAGTATACTGTATAAAATATGCAACAATGTATTAAGTTTAATTCTTACAAAAAAATCACTTATTGGTGAGTGATGGGTTTCAAATCAAAACTCCTCCCCTTACTGGTTTCAGCACTGTATTTAATACATAAACTTGCTATGTAGTCTGAAAAAGATATTATATTTAAGGTACAGAGTATACGGACAAATCGGTGACCATAAATCATCACTGCTCCTAAGTGGTCGCTGGATAAATGGAATTGTAAACACATTTTCAATGTGGTAAAGACTTAGACGCATTCAAAGTTCAAACGCATATTCACAGCGAGTTTAACGAAAGTACTTGAACTAACGAAAATTACACAAAAATAGCGCACATGTATATACTAAATAAACTAACTGTACATACACTAAATAATTATACACTTTTACGTACTTAATGTTTTTTTAACAAAATTGATCTGATGTTAAATACATTTTTGACTAACGGATATACTGCTATATTTATTATAATCATGATATAACAAATATTAATATCATCCCTTTTAACCTGAAAATAAATTTTTGTCCTAATTCATCATAGAAATATCGCTCTCCCAACTCGATCCACACCTAAGTTAATAAAAAAAAATGTAAACAATTGTTGTCACAATTTCCGGAATTACACATGATGCAGTCCCTAAATTGTATACACTTTGATTTTTGTTCAGTCATATAGTTGGGACTTGGGGAGTTCCTATATAAAAACCAAATATTTCAAACGATGCATCTATGTTACCGCGAGCAAACATTAGTATTTAAGTTGTTAAAATATCTCCAATTTTCTAATTGTACCATAATATATACAATATTAATGTAATTTACATTTCTTATAATTTATAGTTAAGCATTTTATTTTGAATGCTAGGCGGCAATACCTGATATATCGGTAGGTACCTACTCAAAAAATAGCGATAGGGCGGTCACCTCTTAGAGTGTACGATACTAACCATACTATAGCTAATAAGATTATATTGAAGTAAAAAAAAATAAAAAAGATTTATAGCAAATAATAAATGCAGCCGAGGTTTTATGGTAGACATAACTGTGGTCCACAATACAATAGAAATACTCTGCTATAAGCCGATATAGATTCTGTAATTTCCTTCATCTCCCAAAACAACACAAAACGAAACTTGAAAACTATTCCCACATAGGTAGTCAACATTTGTCTTATCTTCAACCTACAAGGCTACAGCTTTCAAGACTATATTTGACTAAAATACTTTACGTTTTGCACCACCATAAATTAAAGCCAGCAATTTGCTCCATTGAACTAACTGATAAAGCAGGAATTATCACGATGAACCACATTGATCAGTATTAAGAAATTATTGAGAATCGGACCCCACTTCGAGCGTGGAGAAAAACTTTCCCAAGCTACTGTAGTTTTCATTAATATGACTTGCCAACGGTAAATATCGTCGTTACCAGCTGGCGAATTAAATAAACCATTGCTATTATTGTATACATTATTATGGTAGGTAGGTATACTGGCTAGTGGGTAACTGCAATAATATCCGTCGTCAGTCATAGTTAGTGTGAGGAAAACGCGGTCGTTGCTGCCTCAGCAAATATTTCTTAGCTCGGAGCCACACGTGGCCGGCGTTTGCATAGCCGCAGAGGTCTAAAATGTTATAAATTTATAATCCTTAATTTGCAAACAAATGATAAAAATATTAAAAACTCATTATTAACAACCTCTAATACCTATATCATAATATGAATGTATGATATAAATTATAAATGTACCTATTGTCTAATGTCTTATAGAAATAGAATAAGTCCAGGCCCCGGTTATAAAACCGGTAACCTTGTGTCAATTCTCAATTATGAACCGGTACCTAAACCAAAATGTTTCATATATTAACCAAACCAAAACCCGAACAAAATTTTCAAAGTTCAATTTTTTCGATTATATGTATATTTTTATTTATAAGTAAGATGATCAAAGAAATTATAGGTACTATTTGTGCCGCGTTTTCAATATTATTTAATTTTATATTTTTCCCAAGATGATTTTATACTATTTATATCAAATAACATTAAAAATCATATTAGTTTAGCGAGTTTAGGATAAAATCCCTAGTTATACGAGCTATTTTTCAAGGTTGTGAGGTACCTAAATTAGTATTATAAAAATAACTGATTATTCTATTATAGTCTGTAGATTATATTATTATAGTTGGACAATACTGATACTGATCACCGAGTACTATCCAAAAATACCTATTCAAACGAAATTATTGATAAACAACGAATTCAAAATAAAAACTAATTCGAAATTATTGATAAACAACGAACTCAAAACAAAAACGATGTCGAAATTATTTTATAAATAGATGGCCTTATTTTCCTCATCATGGTTAGTGGACTATGAAAGGAGTGCTAAATGGTAGATCTGACCATCTGGGTATCGTGAGAGGCCGAGAGCCTTTCGTATTTGCATCGTCTGGTATGCTGTGTTATTAAAATATAATATTATTGTGATTTTACATACATATTAGTTATTCCTAATTAAGTATTGCTTACCTAGTGTAATTTAATAATATAATAATTACTGTGATTGCCATAAACAAGATTCATTAACTTAAAGACACACTCGCCACGCACCCCAAGTACGGTGAGTGGTGACTACTGTAACTACATTCTACGACCTATTAAACTTAAAATTTAAAAAATATTTATTTGTAGCTGGTTAAAACCGGTATTAAACTCAACCTTAACCGCAACCTAAATTTCAAGTTTATTAGATTTAGGATTAAAACCTAAATGAAACCGAAACCGAAAAAACATAAAGGTTATAATCCCCAAATAAAACTACTATTGTCGAATAATATTTGGGAGGCTAGTAATTTCTAACTAAGTGCCTAACCCACACCCCTTGTGTGCCTACACGAGTCTATAAATGCATGGCTAGAACCTCTAAAATATTTTTTAACCGGGGACTCAATATTGGGATTGTGGCACTGGCATTATTATGACAATGCATACAAGTATCAGAAGGTATACGATGTTTTCGCAATGCATTATAAACGCGTTAATAACGTGTATTGAATTCAGATTAGTTCTTATAATTCTAATGTGACGATAGAATAAAACGTATAAACCATATTATAAAATTACACAATTACGATCACAATTCACAAACATTCCAGACGCATGTGTAGACCGTATAGGTATTTACTAGGTATTTAACCGGAAATAACCTACAGGTATCGCCGATATTTTCTTCGGAAGAGTCTTTTCTATGTTATAACTTCTTTCTATATTACATCATTTGACTCGTGTTGCTTGTAATTTTTTATACTATTTTATTTTATGATTATGATCTATAGAATAGAAACTTTATAATCGATTTCTCTTTGTACTCTTAGACCCTAAATATAATATAATATAATGTCAATATAATACCTGCCGACTGTTAGGGCTACATCAGTACATCCGAATACACCTATATAATATTATAGTGTTACCTATACTTTTTTACTAAAATTGTTGTTCAAACAAACATAATACCGCATCGTGCAAATTATTACACGATATCAAACAGCCAAAGTTTAAATCAATATTTATTATTTTTAATTTTAACTCGACGGTAGCCGGTAAAGTATAAGATATTACGCTACCTACTCAATGAAAAACGGAACGCAGACTGCTTACGTGCAGCGTATAGTAATATTACTAGTATATTGAAATAATGATCAAGATGAATTATAAGATCGTGACTCATGGTGATTTTAGTATAGTATAAGTATAATAACAAGAAATACATAAATGTATATAATAGTTACCTATAGAAGTCTGAAATGTATGTACATTTTAATTTATATCGCAATTACAACGGAAATACGGATTAAATATTATATTGATTTAGCGTTGTAAGGTTATTAAATCGTTGCGTGTTGACGGTAGATCGACACATATCCACATAGATATATACTATATAGTGTACACCGTATATACTATATGTATTAAATATGATAATTTGAGAGCAGAGCAACAAATAATTATAAATAATAAATATCATAGTACGATAAATTAACACCGATAAATATAGATAATAAAATTAAATAAATTAATATAAATGTAAAATTAACACAGTAATAATATTAATGAGACAATAATAATTCAAATTATTTGATATATTATGTTCGTTATAGTTCATATTATAATGCAAATCCGAGTTCTCCATCTACTTTTCCACTTCTTTTTTCGCCAAGTGGATATTTTTAATGTTGCGTTTGAAATGTTGAATGTAAAAACTACAAAGTGGACACTCATTTGTCAGGTGGTTGTGTAGTCATCTGTGATTTTTAGTCACAGTCACATGTTTCAGAATCGGCGTTCACCGATTTAAATACCATATTAATGTATACTTTATTCAAGACCGGTTCTAATATGGATTAGTGTTTAAACTATATACGATGTATATGATCTGAGGTTTAGTGTTATACGCTTATGCCCAAATTTTCCTTAGAAGCTCAAATCATGTTATTTAGCAGTTGAGATAGTTGTCACTTATCAGTTTTTGGCCATCCGGATTAACTATTATCCTGCAATCTTATTCCCATCTAGAACTTATATCAACATTATCTTCATGGGATGTAACTCGTAAATCTGAAGTCAGTTATCTAAACCACCCGACTCCATTCATACCAACCTGGCCAAATCAAAAAATATACAACGTCTTAATGTGTATACCGCGCATACCGTTTTTTTTTTGTATTATTTGTATTATTTATATTATAGAACCCTGAATGTGAGAACATAGCTATTAACTACAGAGAGGACATATTACGGTATATAAGATCGACTTTAAAATTGTATCTTTATAAATGAGTAATGACTGTATAATGGCAATTGGCGACAAAGAATGGTTGTTGACAATCTGCCCAACTATTTGAACGAACCAGCAGATCAAATTATGCCTACATCGTTCTAACTGCCTATAAATATAAGGCGTACATATAACATGACATTATATGCACATACATAGACACATGGCGAATGTGTTTTTTGTATGTAAATGGTAATATAGTTACCTATGCTATATTCAAATACCTACAAAGTACAAGTACACACACGTATAGGTATGTATTACCTGCCTACATATTATAGTATTAAAATACATGTGTTGTTTACTCTGTGTTTGCTTATATTAACTTAGATCAAGTAATATTATTTACTGCAGTTGTTGACTATACTATACAGTAGAACAGTGAATATAAAACCGTAATGCCGTTGAAATTTTATAATTTACTCGAATTTGTGTTTAAATATTTATGCATAGATATGCATAAACAATGTAAATTGTAAGGTGTCATTGTATTCTGATTTCTCATATAATATGGTTTTTGGAAGTCTTTGGAATTTTTCTTTAGATTTTGCATACACTTATTTATATCCGCTATGAATAAATAAATAAATATATATTTACCCGTTAAGGGTGGTGTGCGATGTGTGGATTAAAAAGATAAATATATATACGCCTACATCTTTGTATAAAGACGATTTAAAGCACGGATGCAGCTGCAGAGTTCGGCGAAGATATAAAATTGCATGTTATAAGTTTATATATACCTATACAAACTACGGACAGGTCGATGGAAATAATATATAATATAAGTAAATAAGTTATGGAGCTTATAGTCGTAACGCGAGCCTGCGATCAAGTGACGACTGGCGGCGTCGATCCGGCAATATATAAACCGATTAAAAATGCGCTTTTAATAAACTGTGAGAACCGACAGACGCAGAAGCGCCGCGTTTCTCGATTACGTATGCCACGGCGTTTTGGGCGCGAATAATATTATAATGCGAGTTCCTTGTACACCAGTTTGACATCTGCTACGATTTACACACGTCGGTGCGGCGGCGACCTGCTGGCCCGCGTGCTGGCTCGCTGATGTATTATTTAAAGCTCCAAAGCTCCTTCCCACCGCGCGTCCACCAGCTGATGACACCGCCACCACCGACGATTTTAATCCGAAGCCCATAACCAGCATGATTTTGAGTTGCATCAACGAGATATCGATATATATATATATATATGCCTGTATAGGCGTACTAGACCGTGAGTTTTACGTAATTTTTTTTCTCAACTTTTTGAAATGTAGGTTTTCGCATTAATACATTTCATTATTTATTTATCGTAAATAAAACGACAAACGCGAGTTCAAAGCCAAATAGTGAGCTGTTACCGTCTGAACGCGTGTTATAAAAATTAAAAACATACCTACCTATGTATATAACACTATTATAGCGCATGCATCGTGCAGCAGCATTGTTACATACATTTAATATTAATATACGCATACCACATGCGTATAGATTTCAATAACTGCAGAGTTATGCAAATTTTTCGTAGTGTTTTATTTAACATTTTTGAGTTTTCGACAACGCATTAGTTTTTGTATATTTATTATACTCGAATGCTATTACACTATATAAATAAATAAATTACCCTCCATAGCTATACATACCATTCTATAGTTATACGAGTACATAGGTATACCCATAGTTATTTTCATATTTGCATAAATATTAAAACTAGTAATCATTTATTATTATTATTATTATTATATTATAATATTTTATTTTATATATTCAGAAAAATTATTTCATTTCGCCGCTTGACCTGCAGCAACAGAGAAAATAATCGTTTTACTTTTTTTCTATCATTGAACATAACTATACTATAATAATAGAGTATCTGTAATAATAACTGTGAGTGTAAGTCGAGGAAAGTAGTTAAAATCATGTTTTGTTTACAATTAAGTGCTTATGTATCTAGAGATATAATTTAACACAATCCTCAGTCACTTTTCAAACGCATTTCTTATAAAGACTTAAAAACTATTGTATTGTAATATATATTTAGATATAATTAATTAATTAAATATTCAGTATTTTTTTTAGAATTTTTTTGATATAGTATAATATGGATGATGTCATTTTAAATAATCGACTACCTATAGTGAAGTATGAACACCAATAATGACGTAACCCAAACTAATCGAAACGATCACAATATTTATTTGTGGCAAAGTGAATGTTCAGTGAATTTATAAATAAAAGTTCTTACTTCAAACTAAAAAAGAAAAATTGTTCTAGAAAGCGAGTAGGTTGGTAACAAGAGTTTAAAAAAATATCGTCTAGTACTTAATAACATTGTTTATAATACGTATATTATCTAATTTGGTATTTACTAAATATGAAATCGGACAACGTTTGTATTGTGTATAATATAATATGTAAACTCCACCTCAGCTATTGTACCTATATAATGCCTATATAATGTTACATATTATAATATGTGGCCTACAGTATACGAAGAACAATGTACAATGTAATATTATAGAAAAAATATGTGCATCGTGACGAACCTGTGGAACACAAACACAATATATTTTATACACTCAGAACATATACTGAATGAACGAATGCAAAAATCGGTCGAGTTTTAATGACGTATGTTCTCACGAATTCAGAGAATCGCGGAGTTTTGTTGGTCATATTTTCAATTCTACTCTATATGCGCAATTTTTTTCTGATTCAACAAAACACGAACAGCTAACATAATTTGCACACACGTGTGTGTATATATAATGTAGGTAATAGGTATACAGCGTTTAAGCTTTGCCAAAAACAATGTGGGTCAAGTTTTATACAAACAAATGTTATAATAAAAAATTAAATTGTTGTATAATAAAATTATGTAGGTATAACAGAACAGAATGTTACCCTTGATGACTTGATAGTTTGTAGAGCTTAGATTTTATTATGCTATTAAATAGCGTATGTAATTTTTTATAAGTGAATACGAAAAAATTAATTTTGTTTCGTATTATAATTGGATAGGGAACTAGGGAACCTACATATGCGATTTATTAACATAATCATAATACTCTCATTACCAGCTCTCACTGAGTTACCGTTGAAACACTTCCCTTTTGAGTAAATACCTATACAGGTACAATTATTATTTTCAACAAAATTTAAATCCAAGAACAAATTGACTTACATTAAGCTGTTTATAAATTTATGTCTAAGACTACATTATACACTATTACAATGTTTAGACTACTTTATGCATTTATAATTTGATTTATATGTAGGTAGGCGTTATTATTATTTCTTAAAATATGACTGTATCATCAAGGCCATTAACCTATATTAACATAAATACTTAGATAATAATTTCAATCAAACAACGTACCTAATATTGTTTGCCTCGATATATATTTTTAAATATTATAGGTAGATATATAATATACATTATTTTCTAAAATAATTTAACTGGGAATGGTTTTTAATTTCTAAGCACTCTACAAGTGCATGCGGTCTACAGAGATGCTGTATGGTAGACTAGTTACTGTTGTATAGCAGATATGTACATTGTACTATATTATAATGGATACATGATAGAAAATTTAAAAATTTGATACCACTCTAAAATGAAGTGAAAAACATTTAAGAGGTTTTCAACTTCAAGTGACCTTGTGCTACCCTATCCGCCCTAACCTTAATAAGTGAATGGTCTTTTTCAATGTAGTATACCCTCAGTACATACTACTTCCGGATACAAACGTAATCCATACACAATACTCATGCTTATAGAGCACGTGAAATACTGTAAAATATTTAATGTAGTTAAACTTTTTATAAATCCAACATTTGTCTGATAATTAGGTACGTATTATAATTAATATAATATTTTGATATAATTCTTTGGACACAGAAAATAGACACGCATATTAATAATAAATATTAATAAATAATAATACTCACAGATTTGATTAGTATTTAATACAATATGTTTGAATTGTGTTACCAATTTATTGCCGAGTAGGAACTACAGCAATTAAACTGTTTATATCTATTCTTATATTCCGAATAAAAAGAGCAGTTTAATTCATTTTTTTGACGAAAATTCCATAAAATCATCTACCATACAATAAATTTTAAATAATCCGTGGTCTTTAAAATTGAAATTCTAATCAGTCGATAAATAAACAAATAAAATATAATATTAACAAGTATAAATGAACAAAAACGACACGTTTTGAAGTAATAATTGTTGATCTATATAAAAATATGACAGAAATAACTGTATTTTAAAGTTTTTAAACATATATAATACGTACACGTTGAAACCAGGTGGAAAAATAGTTATACTTTATTCTAAAGATTCTGGTTTTGAAATGTCCATTAAACTTTCTGCACTTGGACCACTTTTGTTTATAGGTAATCAATAAAGTGCACATCGAAGTGTGATGATTTGTGGGTTTGTGGGCGTGAAAAGTGCGGTTATGGCAAGCTGTTATGATGTGTCGTTTCGGTATGGGTACTTTAAATAGTATATAGAATATTATGATATATTTATATACATAGTATTTTCTTAAAAGTCAAACGTGGAATAAAGAATATTCAAGGAGATGAACTAGTGTACAGCAAAGAAAATATATATAATTAATAATTATCTCTGTTTTTTCGTACGCAGCTGTAGGTTGCAGCAGTATAGACAAACAACTATAAACGCCATGATGCTAGCTCGATTTTTTTCACCAGCATTCATTAAGTATTTTGGTAATTTTTTATTTCAGTAAAATTATAGACAGGTATTGAATAATATGTCTGTGTTTTGTGATATCTAACAACGTTGTGTATAATGATGTGGTTATTTACGAAACGTATTTTAGATTTGAATTGACTTTACAATGACATGTCACATGTAGTGTTGTACCTATTATTTTAACATGTCTTTTCAGTGTACAAGACGGCACTCGAAAAGCATTCTAAATTATATAGGAGCAAATACAAAAAACCGGTCGTTTTGTAACTTTTTAATAGAATAATAACAACAAGATAATATAACTGAATCACTAAGGCCAACACTATTTTCCTGCACTAGGATACAAGTAAAGCTAACTATAACTAAAAACAAAATAAATAATATCATACAAATTACATCATTCTTTCTTCCTCATATACATTATAGGTTTGATTTAAATCGTTTTGATCACAAGATCCACACTACTGACACTCATAGATTCCACAAATTATTAATACAAATGTTATACCTATATAACATACATGTATACAAGACTCATAAAATATAACTCTTTAATCGGTCCGTCATCACCCCACTCCCGCTATAGGTCCAAAAGAACTCGATCTTGTATACCTATATGGCTATATCTATGAATATTGGACCTATAGGCTATAGGCCGAATAATTAGTCTTTGATGTCGTTCGTCTACACAGGAGATGTGTATCTTCCGATGACAGCGCTTCACACCTTTAGATATATAGTTAATGATGTAAACATTTACGAGTTTATAATGACCACCCGGGGTAAATCCGATCGTGTCCGACTATTGTTTCCCCACCGTCCGCGTGTATATAGCAGCAACACCAGAGCCCGCCCGTTTGTTATAAAAATTCATATGGCGTATCTATGTAGCCTTAGTGTTGTTTAAAATAAAAAAGAAACAATTTAAATTAATACGCGACGCGTATATTATGTACACATACGCGTCGGACCTCGTTCAGATCCGCATGCTTATAGTATATACAATACGCAAGCATAATATATATGCATATACATAGTTAGGAATAAATACAATATACTAACAATAATATAATGAACGCGTATCGACGACAAAGAATGTCCCAGCCGCCCTGCAGCTATGCACCGCAGCAGTATAAATCACTTCGTCGTAGCCCTGTGCAGCGGTGGCGTCTTCGGTGTCGGCATCCCCCTTTCACGTCAATATAGGCCGAACACGTCAAGGTAAACATTAGAATAAACAAGGGAAGAAAACCACATTTCGGGTTTTTTTTTTTATTTTCGTCTAAAAAGGTCCGTACAGCGCGAGTCGTTTAAGACGATATATGTACAGCTAGGCCGCGGTACCTGCGTAATATGTGTGTACCTATGTATTTTTTTTTCCAAATCGATTCTTTGTGGTTTTATTTCATTGTCCGTGTATTTTGCGCCTCGTCATCCGACCGCCGTCGCAGGGAGATGTTTATCACGCGTATGATACTATAACCGCTGTCGCCGTGTCGCGTATACATATTACGATCTAACATGTATTCTCCAAAACAGATAATAATATAATATATAATATACACCCCTGCAAACGTAACGGAAAGGTCCGACTCGTCGGGGCGCCCACACGCGGAGAAGACTCCTATATATACCTCATACATTATCGTACAGACGTACTGTGTATATTTTTATTTGACATTTCGCAGCGCCGCGCGCCGTAAGTATAATACAATATTATAGTCTCTCGCACCTGCAGCAGGTAAACCGCGGTGTTTACCGCGGGGAATGCGATGTTCTTAAACGTTTGAAGACTTGAACCCAGGATTTTCAACGGTATAGCCGACTTCTCGCGGTTAAAAACCAAGTACGTGTATTATATAACTTAACATGCACATAATATACAACATACAATACGCCCACACCACCAAAACGCTATTCATGATAATATAAATATAATATGTATATACAATACATTTATATGTGGGCCATGTCGAACAACAGACTGACCGGCGCTAAACGCAGCTCTCTCTCCCTACCCGCGTAGTACATCTGCTATATATAATACAGTATGTGTAGTGTGTACGCACATGACGTCCGAACGTTGTATGGAGTCAATGTATATATATTGTTAAGCGTATTTTTAAATCGAAACGAAAAGAATTTTACGCTCACGATAAATCGACGCGTAGTAGTAGATATAAGGTACAATATAAAGATTACCCACACGCGTGATGTAACGGCTGTGATCTTTTTAGCGCGAGTTGTTTTTCGACGGCCTTCGTCTATATTTTTATCTTGGAGCTTGAATATATACTTATCTGCGCTGGCACCTGATTGCAGGGTTTGATTTTTCTGCAAAATTCACACCACGAACGGTAAAAAACACCTACCGAATGTACGATGCGCACATTGTATAACATTTACGTTAGGTACGCTTATTCGTTTAAAATTTTTATAACAAAAATATATGCTCAAAAATTGAAATTCAATCAAAACCGGTTCACATGTACTGTATTTATTAACCGGTTGGAAGATCGAAATAAAACAGTACATAATATATTAGATAAAAAAACCACAACGTCCAGACACAGCTAGTGTGTCATTGATGAATGAGCAAGAGTTTCTCGATTCTTTACAAATAATTACGTATAATATACCAAATAAACTCATATACGTCTACATACACCGGGGTTTTTACTTACAAGCTTTTCAACGGCACCCACCGAAATAGTATTTTTTACAAATACCTACGCCAAATTGTATTATTATTTATTATACATGCTCACATTGTTTTTAAAAATTAATTTTATTGCTGTATCGAGCAGTCAGAAACAAAAAATGAAATTTACGTTAACTGCTAAGTTGGATGAATATTATATGATGTACCAGCTATATATTAAGTTCTGAGGGGGATGTATAATATGCCATACACTATACAGTGTACCCAATTAATAGACAAAAGGTACCTATCAACTTTAAATAGATTTTAAAAATATTAAACTACATATGCCGGGTTGCATGAAAAAATTATTAATTTAACGGCCCAATAAAATTTAATGGGCCGCTAAACCATGTTTAAGGGGTTATTAGCTCACTATTGATTCGTTAAATGTTTAGTGATTGTTCATGCAACCCGGCATTATCGTGTTAAAAAAAATTCTTAGTTTCAAAGAATTATTTGTTTTCTATTTTAAAAGTAGAACTCTGCAGTATTATCATTGAATTTAGCAATATTGTGTTAAAATTATAGAGATTATATTACAGTCAATAGTAATTTGGGTTTAATTGTATCAAAATACTATAAATTAACTACAATTTAATTAAACCTTAATTTAAGCATTGTAATATATGTATCAGATGCAATGATGTATAAAGTTAAGTTACTATCAGACCAATGGCCATAGTTGCGGAGGTTTTATTTTTTATTATCAGAAAAAAAATTTCAGATACCTACCATAGACGTACAACTTAGAACAGGAATTCTATATATAGCTATATTTTTGAGTTTTTGACATTACTTAATTTTTTACAATTGGTATTAAATGGGTGGTATTTTGTATTATAAAATTCCTATTCATAACTTAAGAGAACAACGATGTTAATTCCAATTATAAATCATAATATTTATGAAATAACCTGTATGTCTTTTTTAAGATTTTTAAGATTTTTTATAAAAACAACATTGTTTAAACTTATAGATTAACTTTAAGTTTGATTTTAAGATTAATTCATTAATAAAAAAGTAAAAATTTCTTGCAAAATTAAATAAAGGATTAACGACAAAAAAATTGAATAAATGCGTATATTTAAACAGAAATATGTAATTTGTATTATATTAATATCGAGTCTTATTTAAAAAATGGTGTACTAAGCAAAAAAGGTTAGCTCGTGTCCTAAAATAAATATTATACGGCTAATAACTATTTTCAAAATTAATACCTTTAATATCTTTAATATAATATGATAACTGACTGATTTTAAGATATTTCTTTTTTATTTTGAAATCGATTTATACCAAAATACATAATAATGTGTAACCTAGACTTTGAGGGCATATTTATAAAACTGGTTTGGCAATGTACTATGAAACTTTTTTTCATCACATGGCCATTTAAGCAGCTAGTCGTGTCGACTGTCGTGCAGAATGCAGAGTGCTTAAAAATACAACGATGATATAGTTATGTGTTGCATTTATATGATCGATATTTTTTTCACTTCAGACATTTCTACTTTTAAGCCAACTAAACGGTAATAAAACAAGTATAATTTAATTAAAAAAAAATACTTTTGAAAAAATACAATAAAATATCAAACAAAAGTAATATAAATAATATATTTTACAATAAGTTACAATAGAAAACTAAATCAAGAATACCGTTATAATTTATAGCTGCGGCGGTGTATATAATATATATAAAAGCGTATATAATGTAAATTATAATGTAAGTGTAGGTACCTACTAAGTACTAACCTAATTAAAAGAGAAGAACAATTCAAAATTGGTATGAAAACCAAATGAAAACGTCTTAAGCATAAGACTATAACTATGGCATTCAATTAAAATAGTATTTTGCACTTTACATAGTCTGAAATTCTACTACATTAGTGCTTCAAATCTTTAACAAAAAATAGTTTTGACTTATTTTTCAAATTTTGCAGTCTTGTCAGTCTATATTGCATTATTTTGTTGCACTAACTTTAAACAACAATAGGTAAGCTATTTTATATGGTATGAAACTCGTGAACACCATTTAGGTACAATGATAGATGCCTACATCGTAATTAATAGCACAATGTCATAAAGCAGATAGGTTGTAATTCGATACATGACGATGCGATAAAAATGTAGGAAGTTACGAAAGTTAACTTTGTTCGTAAAAGGGCAAGTGTTAGGTTGCCCAGTATATAGGTACCAGGTACCTATACTGATTTAAATATTATAATATTGAGTGTTCGTTACCCGGTATCTGGTGAAGTGAACGAGGTCCGTTTAGCCGTCACGTTACCGGCGCTCACGCGAATCTCGACTTCGCCGTCCGGTAGCACGTCGGCGGACACGGTGTCCGCATAGGCGCCAGACATCGACGACACGGCCGCCACGACGGCGACCACGACGGCGACTGCGACTGCAACGGGTCTGCGGCTCATGCCATCCGGTTGCGCTGCGGACGCGGACACTGCGACTCCGAAACGGCCGACCGACGGTGGCACGAGCAAATCCTCTCGCGGGAGCGAAAAAGTGGCCACCGCGACGAAAACCGGCAGCGTCCCACTAGAACGAACGACAACAATAACGGATAATAATTGTAATTAAATGTCACTCCCGATTTGGAGAGGAGGAGAAAGAGAGAAAGAGAGACGATCGAGTTGTGTTGGATGCGGTTTCGTGTACGAGTTGTAAAATATGCGAAGCAAAAAAATTATTGCGACGACAATCTCGGCGGTAAAACGTGCGCGGCGATTGTGCGGTCGGACACACGTGCGTATAGCGAATGGTTCGTGCGTCGACCGGCTAACTAACGACGGTGCCGGTGGTGCCGCGCGAACAGAAACCGCCACTCCTGATGTCACTCTTTTGGTCGTCGTCGGTGGCGGCGTGCACAAGACGTCCCGGCAGACACGCCTACCACCATGCGCCGCTTCTATACGTATATTATACGCTATGCTGCGTTGCTGTGTATCATATCAGTTCACTATACTCAACAGTAAACCTATAAATTTGTTGTTCATGACATTGTTTTAGTTGTTACTATTGCAGTTAGCCACTACTATTCGCTACTGCAAGCGATGTGTGTCGAGTGCCATAAAAATAAGTGCAGCAGTCAGTGGGGCAACTAGACCGCATTTCCGGAAGGAAGGCGGTTTATATATTATGTACATTTTTTTGTATATAATGTACCGGGAAATTCACCAAGCGTTATGTTTCTTCCGTTTTTTCTTTAATAGGTAATGTATTTGTTCAAATTGTTTTTTTGAATTTTTTGAATTTTCTATGGACAATTTTTTTTTTAATTCTTAATTTTTTTTGTTCTCCGATACTCTTAAGGAGTACCTATACTGTGTCCATAACAACTTCTATTTTCAAATAATAATATTTTTTTCTACTGTAGGTTTAATGTTATATTAAGCAGATCATTTTTCTGAAAGTCAAACGAGTAGTTTCTCAATTGTTTAAGTGTTTATGCTCATGATAATATAAAAATATAAAATAAATATAATATTGAATCTTGGATTTATTATACTTGAGTCTTTGACCATTTTTAAAAATTATTTATGCTGATAAATTCTCTTAATATCATATATATATATAATTAATTAATATCTTGAAAATTCGTAATCGTAGAACAATATTATAGTACCTACTTAAAGTTAAATAATTCAAAAACTACTGGTACGAATTTTCAATAAAATTATCTACTAAATAATTTACAGTAGAAAAGGATAGTTCTCGTTTAATTCTATTTAAGAAAAAAAATGTATATTTAGCTACATCTAAATAACTGAAAAACAAAATAGCATTATATCTAATCTGCGCCACACATTGTTGGATTTCACATGATAAATGTACCAAACTCACATAAAATATACTTGATATTTATGACATATATGATGACATTTCGTTATTCATCATTTGCCTTTTTGCAGAAGTACTAATACAATTTACATGTATATTCCCTAATAATGAATCGTTCGGAAATTTTTGTATCTATATGCCCTATATGCTATGTCTTATGATATAATATGCAACTGTGTGTCTGGCGTTTGCAATCACACCGGTAGACGTCATCGTTTCGTCAGGACGATAACATTTTTTTTATGTGGATGCTACTCGAGTTAAATTAATAATATTCACACTTTAAAATAAGTTATGTAGACGCTTTTTTTTGCTTTCATTTTTTGCGTTTAATTTATATGCGTATTTTTATCGTCATTTTTTTTATTGCACTACTAGGTACTTGTTTTATATAAAAAAAATTTAACGATAGTAAAGTATTTGTCTTAACCCTTTTGCAGGTTAGGTTATTATATTGTCTATTGTATATCTCGCTTTGGTTGGTAGAACGCATTTATACTTCTACTAAAATAACAATAATCATGTTATATGTACCTATTGTACCTATATATCATTTATTTTATTATTGTACATTAATTATTGGTAACGTGTGGTTTTTACTAATATGTTTAAGTGATCTTAGTTTTGTAGAAAACTGTTATAAAATATTTTATAATATTCATCTTAAACTGAACAATAGGTTAACGTGGCACTTACTTTAAATCAGATATCAGAATTGGACTGAAGTAATAGAGCATGCACTGATCACCATAAAATATAACATTATATTATCGGCATCAAAACATATTTTGGTTTATATATTTTGTAAAGTTATACACTTATTAGTTATTACACTTTACCTTGATATTCTCATGCATTTTACCAAAAGTATTCATTTTAATACAAAATAAATAATAATCAAAATAAGTAATATTCATGACCATTGACCATAAGGGTAATGTATTAGCATTTGGTTTTAACATGAATAACTTGTACTGTTCAACGTTTATTACACATTTCGTACGTTTGTATAGTAGGTAGGTGTATACCCATATACGTAGAAGAGAGGCTCGGGGGCGTATATTTTAAACGTAGAATAATAACCTCCCTAGTCCCTGCCTCCCTTAAAAACGATTGGCCACAGATCAGCCCACTTAAATATTAAAATAGTTCTGGCGCCACAACATTTTATTTGATAATCTTCGTAATATTTTGATGCTGAAAAGGGAAAAAAATATTTGTTTAATTTCAGAGACTGTTGAAGGTAAATAATAAAATAAATACAGGGTAATTCACCAACCATGCTCATCCAATTTTTCCTTTAATAATTCAGTTATTTAAAATCTAATTTTGGAAATCTTAAAGACCATATATATATTTGAGTATAGTTTTGAGTACTGCATATTGCATAAAATATTTGAATTTACTAAAAATATATGTTTTCGGATTTTCTGCATTGGCTTAATACTTCTAAATTGTGCAATCTCTATAGTATGGTGTATTAGTCATGACACGGCTATAGCTAAACCTACTCACTCAAGAAATGTATACATAAAACCCAATGTATATAGTATGGTATTAGTCATATTATATATTAATAAGTAATAACTCATTGATTTTATAACATAATTATACTTAGTATTTGTACTAAACTATTAGCTATTTCGCCTATTTGAATTCAAATTGAATTTAAAAATCGATTTAGTGATTTCGTGTAATATATTATGTAATGTAAAATATCTATATTAAAACTAATTACAAACTTTGTGATGTTTCTGTAATTTGAATGTATTCAATTTTGTAATTTAATCGTAATACATAGATTTAAAACCATCAGCAAGCATATTAGGTAGGAACAATAAATGTCTATAAAAACCAGAATACATTCGAATTTATTTTTAAATGAATTCGAAAAAAAGCATTTGGCTTGTAGAAATATTTCACAACCACTCCTACAAAAAAATAACAATTTTTTTAAATATTTAGTAGATAAATACGAAATTATTTCGAATTTGTACGACTCTCTCAACATTTTAGCAAAATCCATTTTAACCGAATAAAATTTTTTTTTTAATATTTGGCATTTCACTGCAGCACTTCCAAAAACTAAAAATAACTTTTTGCATATTTTTTTATTATAATTTATATGACCTCTTGCGAAATTCTTATAAAATCCTATTTGGTCGATTAGAACAGCTAACGAGGAACTCTGTACCTACTATATTTTCGATGATATTCTATACACTGAAAGTTGAGTTAAATTAATGTTTAAATTTTTCCAAAAATTATCTATATTGAAAATTGAACCAATTCAGTATACTTAATTACGGCTCATGTTTAACATGCTATAAAATGTTTGAGTGAATTTAAAAATAATACGTTTATAATAAGTACACATAGACAATAGGTATTTTCTACTATGTATACTTATAGTTATTATCATTGATTTTATAAAATATAATATTATCTCCGTAGTTACGATATGAGTTATTAGTTAACAACTTTACAGAAAATATATAATGCTATAGACCAGAATATAACAATGATTTTTATTCATAAGATATTTTAATCTTCTTTATTCAATTTATACATTTATATTAATAGTGTACTACACATGTTAACGCGATAATATGTATAAATATAAATATATAAATACATTATACATATTTGTACATAATAATTTTAATTTTACTGTGACGACTAACCAATAAATCGCAATATTATTATCGCCACCATATAGTCACATAGCAGTAGTAGGTAAATATATTATACGCGTACAATACGATCGTATAACTATAAGGCTTAAAATATAATTGTAATGGGTGTTTGCTGAACTATGCCAATTTAAAAGTTGCCAACAAGTTAAAAGGCGTTATGTAAAATCTAAAACGTGGCATATAAATATATCATAAAACATGACTTTCTCTAAGTTATATATTAAGTCGTATAAAAAACTATTCAGTCCTAAATCGTATTGGCACACTAAAACAATAATATCATATTCGTGTTTACATCATAGATTTATTTTCATTTGAACAGTACATTATTAAGTATTTGGTATGTTAACATTTAATTAATTTTTTTTAATGTTAACAACATAATCATCAATTTTCAATAATATTCATCATTACATGCATATATTATATTCCTTGAGTTCTTATGCATGCGTGCACATTTTTCATTCATTAGCTGTAAGATTGATATTTATGATGTCAAATAATTCAAATTAACTAACCAGTACAGCACAGACTACTACTACGTAAGTTACATATTTATATGTAATGTTGGCATGTATTGTTTTGTTTTTATATGTGAACAAAAGTATAAATATAAAAAAAAAATCTATTTTTTAATATATTAATTAATTTGGATTTTTACTTGATAAGTATGCAGTAATAATTCACCACTCACCAGGAAACATATTTTGCACCTTTTGTAGAATGTATACGATTTGTGCTCAGTATACCTATATATGTATAATATATTAAATGTTTATATGGTCTGGGGAATATTATATAACAAATCCATTCATTAATCATTGTCCAAGTAATTATATCTTTAGTGTGATATTGTAGGTAGTATAATATATTTAGTATTTGAAGTTTGTTGTTTGGACGCAAAATTATACCCACTGTTCAAAAAGTTTTATACCTACATGGAAACATTTTCATCATTTAAAATCTAATAAATGTAAAAATACAGGTACTGAAAACTTGTTACAATATTACAATTTACAACACTATTGTATGCTAATATTTTAACCACATATTCCTGTTGAAATTAGTAAACCTTGAATTAAAGTTAGCTGGCCGCTGGCGGGTACCTACCAATAATATATCTTTTATAGCAATATTATTTTTAAATAATTCTTAAAATAATTTAGTTATTTATTAAACAAAATTATTCTAGATAAAAATGTGATGGTTTAATGTAATTTAATATAATTTTATACATTATTAAATACATAAAACCAATTGTAAGAGTAATTCATTTTTCCAATTGAGTTAAACATAAATGTATAGAATTATAAGTGTTTAATAATTTAAAATACAGTGGAACCTTGATAATTCAAAATTTATGGGAAACGAAATTTTCTTCGATGTTTTTGCTAAGAAGTTTTTAAAATGTGATTATTTCGGTACTTACTAGACGGTCTAGACGTATAACAATAAAGTAATTTAATTTATTTTCACAACATAGAATTTAAATATATGTTTGTATAATATATTCTACATTCAGAATAATTAATTTTTACTTATGAAATGGCGATATTTTTAAGGTAAGAATATTATTAGTGCCCCACTTAGGCTTATAGTGTAATTTTGCAGCTAGTTGTGTGTATTTAACATTTACAAAAATATACACAATCATAAAATGCTCATTAGTCATTACTCATTACTATCGTTTTAATTTTTTTTTAACTTGAAATTAAAAAATCATAAGTCAGACCCTACATAATATTCTTATCTTTAAATTCTATGATAAATCTACTATCAGTAGATTAAAAACAACTGAGTAAAATTAAATGTTCTGGACGTACAATTTGGTATGTTATTACTTATTTGGTATGTGTGCTATGGTATTGTGATTTGTGGGCCGTGGGGAGACAACAAATGAGTTCCCTAAGATACCTAGTCAGTGGTTTGTTGGTAGTGTTTTGTTCGATATTTTAATATTGATGGGAGTTTTGAGTTTTTTTAATTGAGTTATTTTACGAGTTTATAGCTCACTTCCAAATTAAAATAAACAAAGGAAAACATTACCAACAAACCACAGAATATGTTGTTATTTGCTATAAGTGTGATTGTAGATAAATTCGTTTTCATAACTAAGCTAAATTATAACTGCTTTTCGTAAATTCGTCCTCTTAAGAGTTAAAAGATAGGTATGTAGTATGTTATTTCTTAAATGTATGGAATATCTGGAATGATTGAATGATTCATTTAAATGGAATTGAAGGATGATTCATAATAAATATAATCATTTACATACAGTTATAATAAATTATTATCTTATAACATGAATGTTGCTGTGCTGACTACTAATCACGGCTATAGATATGAATGGTTGCGCGACGGCATATAGCGTGTTGCAGAAGAAAACGGCGTTATATGTTCTTATCAAAAACCTCTAGATTACTAGCGCTTTTAGCGGAATTTGTGGTGTACCATTAAGTTGTCATATTATTTTTCAAATCCCGGGTTTTTTTTCAAATAAAAGTTGGTTCATACATAAATATATTTATATATTATGTACCTATTATAATATACATTTATTTGATTACATTTAACCTATTTTGTGTGAATATTAATATTTAATGCAGTCTAATTACTATTAAATATTATATAGGTGTATAATAATAGTTGTTTTATTAAATACAAAATATTAATAATTACCTACCTATTAACTGTTATTACTAATCACAAAATCAATAACTTTATAATCTCTGTGTCCTGCTATAAGTCATATTATGTACTATGTACAATGTAGTATGTGTGGGCACCCGCACCCAGCACACTGCACAGTTCCAGTGCACAATTCCAGAGTACGTTGCAATTTGCATAGAGGTGTGTAGTTCATGAACTATTTGATTCAAAGAGTTGAATATCAAAGATGAGCTGAATGAGTTAAATCAGAGTGAGCCAAATCGGCAACTCACATGACTTTGACTAGTGTTCCACAGTTAATTTCAAATAATTCAGAATTGACACAAATTAATTTACAATTCTACGAAAAATGACTTATGCATATTGTATCTTATAGTATAATGATATTCATATGAAACTTTGCGAGAGCTATGATTTAATATGATTTAGTGCCTCGGTGGAACTATATACTATATAGCCATAATTATAGGTATATATAGGTATATTATAGGTAATTGAGAATCGTTAAAAGAATTGAGAATTGAGATTAGTAATTCAACTCATTCAAGACGTGAAGTGAAGGTGAACCGAGTTGATTGATTAGGTAGACTATAAGTTCCGCTGAAAGCGCTAGCAGTCACGAGGTTTTTGATAAGAACATTGCACGGTCAAAAAATTTTCATCGTCGTGCAACCATAGTATCTATAGCCGTGCTACTAATACGCTCTAAAAGAGACTGTGTGTTATCTTTAAAATACTATCAATAACCATAGACCTCAGTTATATATGGTCTACGTACTGCATGATTTCTAAATCTATTAGAGTTGTGAGTAGAGTGGTTTTTATTTACCCATATTTTTGTGGTGTCAAATTAAAGCATAAGCCGTACATCAATAATTAAAATTGTAGATTTATTTTTCCCTGATACCACTGCATTATCATAAAAACAACAAATTGTTCAAGATCTAAGAATATACTTTAGTATGCACTCTCATGCGTCAATAAATTGAAGTCTTAACACTTTGGTAAAATCTTCAATTAGATTCAACAACTCCTAATAGAATAATTAATAGTATGCCTTTAAACTAATATTCAGTTTTTTAATATCCTCAGTATATTAAAGGGTACCCTATTTTAATACATTTTTAAGTCTTACATATAGGTAACAGCTAGATACAGTCGATCCTGTATCAACTAAAAACTCTAATATCTTAGCACTTACTTGTATCTTATTTAACATAAAAAGATTTAACTGAATTAAAACTTTTCTAGTTTATATTAATTATCTAATTTACTTAAAATTAAGTCTACACCATCCAAATTTATATTATAAACACGTTCAGTTTTATTTGTAAACATTTTCTTAAGATGGCCAATCTTTGAACAATTAGAACATGAATATGTTTTATACTTACAACTTGTTTTTGAATGACTAAAAACTCCACCACCGTATCATACCAATCTGTTATTCTTTTTTAACCACATTTGATTCTGCCTTGAAATGACTATGTGATGCCGATTTCTCTTTAGACTTTGCGTGTTTGTGGTTTTTCTTCTTTATCATCTTTTGAAAATTAATTTCTTAACGAAGTTTAGTGAAATCATTACTAGCTGACTTAATGTGTATTATGACCCCCGATAGGATATTTTAAGTTCATGGTTTTGTTAGGACTTAGGGGGGCTGTAGCCCCCCAAGAATTTTAACCGTAGGTAGTTGCGCCTATGTATCTTCCCAATTATAGTTAATTAGAGTATATAATAGAGCTTGTACCCAGTGTTGGGTAGTAACGTAACTTAAATTTCAAATTACTGTAACGCAATTACTTGTTCAGTAACGCAGCAGTAAATTTATTGCATTTTACTTAAGGTAACGCAATTGTAAAATAAATACTTTTTAAAAGTAATTACTACGAAGTTAGTTTTTTATTAGCTTTTTGCGCATACTGCATACAATTATAGATCAACGGTTATAAGGAATACCAATTATTCAGTAAGATTTAAATAATACAATGTTATCTAAATTAGATGCTACAGGGTAGCCTCCAATATAAAGGCTGTAATTAGATTTAGGACTTCTTCTGAGTTTGAATTAAGAATAGAAGCACAAACAACTTATTTACCACATTGTTACAATAAAGTTTTAAATGTATTACAATTTACAAAAAGAAGCCGATAGGATATTCCAGAAAAATTAAAAATTAAAAATCAATTATATCCATTCCTATAAATTATAATAGTTAATAATATTATTGAACATTCCAAGAATTAATGTTATTATTTTATTAGGCGAAAAAAAAGAGTTCGATTTAAAAATAAAGATGAAGTATGATTTATGACTTATGATTAAACTACCTGCCTACTTATATGGCTATATACCAGGGATGGCAAATCCATGGCATGTGAAAAGATTTTAAGGGCACTCTAAAAATTAAAATATTTTTACTATATTACAATAGGTAAAAATTATTTTGAGCATACTGCTTTTATCGGTCAATATGAGTTCTCTAGTTCTCTCTTTACTGCTTTACCAAGTTTAATGAATTTGAATAAAAAGTGATGTAAAGTGATAAAAATAACTCTAGGTAACTCAAATGTAATTTAGATAAAAATATTTGAAGTAACCAGTAACGTAATTTTATTACTTTTAAAAAGTAATTTACCAAACACTGCTTGTATATACCTACTTTACCAAATTATCTTTGTCGCCATAATGTACCTTGTAAGCATTTTGGATCATTTTATATCATTGGATTTAAATATAACACACCCATTAGGGTGACCCACACGGCCATACAACATCTATTGTGCAGCAAAGCAGTACTCACCTCACTTTCCCACTTTTTTATTCATTTTTTAGTGATTCAGTTCCCTGCCATTTTTTGAACAGACAAACTTTATCACAATCTTTTCAACAACTTTAAACAACTATTAATACTGTAGTCTACAGACTGTTCCACTATCATTTTAATAATTTATCTATCATTTGCATTCACTGTATCAATCACCTTAACAATTTCCATATTACCCAGTTATTATATTGTATTATTAATTGAATTGGTTTAAATGAAAGTTGTTTTAAGTTACACATGTATTACTAAATTGTAATAACGCAAATTGAGTTACCCATGTCAAACAAGTTTCATTACAAAGTATCAGTGGTTTTAAGTATATTTCCATTAATACAATGCAAGGAAAACATTTAATTAATTGTATTAGTTTGGTAATGATTTTTGTAGTAGAAAGAGGCGAGAACATTTATTTGTTTCTATTTGTATTCTAATCTTATTGATTGGAATATTTTATTTTATTTCTCACTAAAATAATCTTCTGATTCGGAGAAATAATTTACTTAACTATTGGTTTTGAATCGATAAGTTAATAATAAAAAACAATTATTAAATATTAAATAAATGTATCAGTATAATTGAATTAATAATATTTTATTTTTATAGCATAGCAGTAATATCTATTCAAAGTGTTTTACAATATATATATATATATTTTTTAAATTTATATCATAATATTAAATAAAATTTGTATACAATAATAATTTCAGTAAAATTAAATAAACATTTTAATTCATTAAGTTGAATATAATAACAGTTAAGGAGGCAAATTATATAAATGAAAAATTATAAATATTGGCTAAAAATATTTCATAAACTACAAATATATATATACGATTTAGACATTGAAGTAATATCATCAAATAAACTAGTACAAATAATTTTGGGAATATTATTAGAATACAATGACAAATTAATTAATATGAGATATTGGTATTTTTTTTATGCAACTGAAGAAAACCTATTAAAATACCGAGATGTCAACAAACTAAAGACGACAGATAATAAAAAATAAAAATACACATAAAATAAATAAAATGTATATTATATAACCACATATACAAACCTTGGTACAACTTCTTTTTAGTTCATTGTTTTAATAAATTCAATCGCGGCACAAAACTGTATCCACCAATAATGTTCTTCGCCTTCCAAACGATCACCATAAAAGCTATTTATATACTGAACAGTAGATAACAATGATGGGGGATTTGCCTAAAAGAAACAAAAGGTACCATACATTTTAAAAATACCTAGGTATTAATTAATAATTTTAACTGTTAATTACTTTAATAAGAACATAAACTAGGACTGGTACTATATCATCCGCAGCTGGATGCAAATTGCCATGTTCACCGGCCATTGACATCAGATTTAAAAGGGTTGTAGTGCATCGAAAAACACATTGCAATTTGTCTTTTGGTGTCTTGTACGCCGAAATTGCTGAAATCTCGGCTTGAGCAGAAGGCCAAGGGCATTCAAAATGAAATTCCTAAAACAATTCAGTGTATTTTTAATTTTACTAATTGTTTTTTAAAATAAAAGACTACATACTTTAGGAATACGTAAATCATTGTGCGTAGGGACTAAATTCTTTGACAAATTAGACATATGCTCTCGTAAAACTCTAAAATTACATAATTGAACATTGATCTTAAATATTTACTGAAATAATAATAAAAATAGTAATAAAATTTAAAAATTTAATTTCTCTTACTGATCCCTATAAAAATCTGCATCACCATTAGGGTACATTGCTAATGTGTATACTCTACTAATAATTGCTCGTTCAATTGTTAATTTTGCATCATCAATTTGATCATAGCTGGCACCTATAAACATTTAATAGCAAAGTTGGTATTTAGACATTATCAATAAAATCATTATGAAGTTTAATATTTGCACAATAATACACAAGTAGAAATAAGTAAAAAAAGCAGGTAAGTAGGTTAGGCTCAGCTGTACATCAGGCGTCTAAAGAATCACCATACATTTTAATGGATGTGTTAAATTTGAATTAAATAATTACTGTACACAAAAACAGATTCTGAGAGAAGACGATCAGCCTATAACATAACTAAGTACATTTTATGATATTATTGCGATTAAAGTAATTTATTTTACTTATTAATATTTGCCAAAATAAATTGCATCTAAAAATGTCATTGTATACAAATATAATAATGTATACTAAAAGTCTCAAGTACCTACGAATAATATTTTTAAATTATAACAAGATACCTAAAATCATTATTCTTGGTTTTAATAAGTAATTTTGTCCAAATTTGTACTTAAAATGCTTTTAAAAAATAACTGTATTTTTATATTTTTAGATTTTTGGCTACAGTAAGAACATTTATGAAATTCCTTGTTTTACATTACCAATTTATAGCTATAATTATTGAATATTTTATAAATGTTGATAACATTTGAACTTAATATACTTATAAAAAAAAACTGTGCATATGGATCTTCAATATTTATCAACTTCTATTATAACAACTTAAAAACATTGTATTAAATGTTCAAGCTTTCTGACCCAACAAATACAATTTTAATATTATTTAAGTTATAGCATAAAAAACTAAAAAAATTAAAAATTTCATATGTTTATAAATAACTCAAAATGAGTCAAAATATTTTGATAAATTTCATCATGTATAGAAAATTATAAAATAAACATTTGATGCAAAATACCTACAGTTAATAACAACAAAATAATTTTAATATAATAAATTGTAAGAGGATTTGTTAAATTATAAGGGTTTTGTTAATATTTTAATTTTAGACGCTCATAAAAAATGAAAGTTGACCTCAGCTCAACTTTTTTTAAATTTCCATAAACAATTTATCAGGAATGTTGTATTACATTTTCATGTCTTTTGAGCTAACAGACATATTTTTATCAACAATAATTTAAAAAAAAACGAATGAACTAGAAATTGTATCCCTATAAATAACTCAAAAAGCATCGCAATATTTTAAAAATTGTAGGTATAGTGCATAGAAATTGCTAATATAAACATTAAGTGAGCATTTTGTTTAGCTATGATTAGTTTTTAGAAATAAACTAAAAAGAAAACATCGATTTTTTTTCAAAACCTAGTTTTGCATAAGAATCTTTGTTTTTCCTTAAAAGGACACTACACTGACATTTGTTGTCTTCCTCCTACAAGTTTATAACATAGGACATTTTAAGTTCAGCAGATCGAGTTTAGCTAAGTTAATTGGTACAATTAGAGTAAATTGTTTTCTTATACAATTTAAATGTGACATTATTATTCAGGGCATCTCATGGGCTTTTTATTTTATCTATTTTAATTTTAAAGTGAGTTATAAGTATTTTAAAATTGTAAATTGTTTATACATTTGAAAATAATTATAACTGGCTTTAAAACTAGCCTCAGATAATAATCTCACCTTTAAATTTTATGAGAGGTCAATTCACTCTAATTTTTAAACTAATAGAGCTAAACATGATCTACTGAGCGTACAATTTGCTATGTTACGCACTTTTAAAACAGAAACAACAAATATCAGTATAGCATCCTTTTAATTGTTTGTTTGTTTTTTTCTGATGCTTTTGAACACTTTTGGGAATTTTTACTTTTTTCCCCTAAAGTACCAACTAGATGCACTTTCCAACCAGAAAAAATGATGTCGAAGAAAATCAAAGCAATTTTTCAATCCCAAAAAGTGATGACAAATACATTCATTGCTTCGCTCATAATCTAATCTTATTGACAGTTTAATAGACTAAATAAATAGATTACTTTTCCAAATATTGTTGCGTTTCATTTCAATTTCAAGTGTTGACAAAAAACTATTAAGATGTTGATTTTTTTCGTCAGCTAACTTGCTTTGTTCAAATTCATCAATAAATTCCAAAATCAATTGATTGTTTTGTTCTAGAAATATCTGCACGCATTTTGTAATCAAAAATTGATGGCACACTTCACGATCACATTTGATTTGTTCCAATAGTCTTATAACAAATTCATAAAAGTGAGAAACAATTACATACATATTCAACAATAGAATTTAATGTTCAAGGTACCTGTTTAACTGGGCTATACTAGTTAATAATGTTTTTCTACACTTCACAAGATATGTAATATAGGGCGCTCTAGATTTATAGTCCTCTTTCAATGCACCAATTAATTTTTGACAACTAATAAATAATATATAAAGTAGTAATTAAGTACTATAAATTAAGACCTGTGCATTTTTAAAACAATATTTTTTTTCTATGTCTTACCTGTGTGTATCAAACATCTTCATACACCTGATTGTTTCGTGAAGTCTAGCTGATATAAAATGATCGTTAAGATTGGTAGCTTCTGCCAGTTGGTATTGTAATAAGCCAACAACTTCATTATCCTTATCTCGCCACGTATTTAACTATTCAAAACAATCAATTTATGCAATTATTTATCAATTGAATTGAAGTCTTAATCGAATGTACTGTTTATATTATTATAATTTTACCATAGGTTTAGATTCGGTTTCATTACACCAGGGGACATATTGTATGTCAACGGTACTCAACACAAGTCGCAATTTCTTTTTGGCATCATCAAATGAATATTTTTCAAAATCAATATTTTGGTTTAACTCTAACATAGAATCTTCATCGTTCTTTGAAGTTCCTGATTTTTGACTAGAATTCTTTTCATTTGTACTCAATATATTGCTAGGTTTTTTACGGTACTTGGCTAATATATCTTCGGAAGATTCTGTTTGATGGTAAATAAAATTAAAAATTAAATGATCAAAATTAGTAAATATTTGATAAAGAACAAAATCAAATTATATCACAGATAAATAAAGCTAAAAATAATAATAAACTAACCATCAAGAAGAAGATTTTCAGATAAATTATTATTCAACATTAATTCATTTCCACTACTATTACTACAGCCTTGTAATGGATCATAGCTATAAATAATAACAATATCAGTACTCTCTTTATAGTTTTTATTATAATATATTATGAAATTTACCCTAATTCATCATTTCTGTACCATTTTCCTCGTCGATTTTTAAAAGAAATCTTGAAATTTTTGAAAAACCCTTTTTTATTTTTACTATCGTCTTCATATCCTTCTCTATCACCACGTTCTGCTGTTTTATCAAAACTAATACTTTTTGTGATTAAATTTCCACTATTTCCCATTTTAGTATTAATTGGCACAGTATTGATATTAGTTTTCATTGTTACAACTGAACCATTCATTAACATAGGTTTGGGTTTTGCTCCCAGACTGCTGCCACTGCTACTACTAGTAGATGCTAAACTACAGGAACTCATATGCAAGCCCATATTTGTATCACCATCATCAACTGAAGCCTATGACCAGTAATCAAAATATCAGTATATTATAAACAATTTTTAAAATAGGATTTACTTCTTGACTAGATAATGGCTGTAGTCTATGAGAGAGTTTGGGTGGTCCAGTAGGTGTTTGTTCACAAGAAGTGGACACCATAGAAAATGCAGATCTAGATACATTTAAACCTGTTTCGATTCTAGTTGATGGGACATCATCAGGAGAACCAATAAATTTATTAGTATTTGATTCAGCACTACTGTCAGACACTTTTCGTCTTTGCGCTCTATTGTTAAACGACGAAGCATTTTCAGACCGTAAGATACTCTCTTGTTGTATTTCTGCTATAGGTCTAAATACATTTGGTGCTAGAAATACATATGAAAATTAATTTAATAAATTATAACAGTTAATTTAACTATTAAAGTATGAAATAATAAATGTTAATGTATAATAAATGTATTCAAAATGATTTAATAAAAAAATATTTAAACTTCAACTTTACAGTAATGATAATTTGAAGAATCATCAGCTCCATCCATATCTCCTCGGCTTTCTAACTCATATCTTAACATATCGTCAGATCTAAAATTACAACCAAATATGATAAATTTTAAAATCAATAAAATTACTTATGTGCATAATCATAAAATGAAAATACATCTGAATCAGATCTAAAAAAAAACAATTAAGTAAAAACTAAAATAATGAAGTTATCTTTACCTTGCAACACTAGCTGTATCGTCAGTATCAACTTCAGCCAATCGATCAGTGTCAGAAGCAAAAACATCTGTACTCCAGGCTTCAGACGCAGTTTCATTAATATCCAATATCTAATTTAAATTATTCCATAGTTAGTAATCAAGTTAGAAAACAAAAAACACTTAAAATGTATAAAAACTATTAACTTGTTGATTATTAGGAATGGCTTGTGATTGTGGTAGTGGTGGAAGTTGAACACTAATTTGAGATCTATCAGACTGATCGAGTATTTCATTATCACTTGCTAAAACATCCATACTCCACGTGTCTGATACCATGGATGATGTGGTTTCATCACGTCCCATCCCTTAATATTTGTAAAAGTAAAATACCATCAAGATCAAAATTTAATATTTATTGTTTAATTTTCTCGATCTAAATCATTGAGTAAAAATGCTTAACAGTATAATTTTTTTTAAATTTAAATTTAGTATTATAAAAACTACTGAAAGCACATCCTTCAAGGAATAATACTTAATTAAAGTATTATGATTTATGCCATAGTCATATATTAATCTATATTTTGATCTATAATAAGGAACATTTTTTTATAGAATATGTTTCTGTTCTTTTTAAATGTTATGAGTTTATGACTTATGACTTTGAACATGTGTTCTTCATATTGTAACTCCAATAAAATATCATACTTAGAAAATAATTAAAAAGTATTCAACAAAATATGTTTACCTTGCATCTTAGATTTTATTTCAAATTTGCCAAATTTATCATCTAGATCAAATTTACATTGCTTTGCTGATGGATTTATACGAGCAGATGGTGTTGGAGGACCATTAGCTATATCTTCATTTTCTGTAACTTGTGACGACGGTGTATCACGCCCTAATTAATTAAAATAATATAGCTTAACATTTTTAGCATGAAATTATAAACAAAATTAACCTGATATATTCGGTGTTCCTCGTCCTGATACATTTGCAGAAATCATGTCTGATAAATTATCATTTTGATCCTGGTCAAGTTCCACAGATGACGGAACACTATGGTTTGATGCAGCCTCAGAAACAACTTCTAAATAATCACTAGTATTTCCAGTGTCCACTTTAAAGTGAAATAAAAAATAAGAAAAATTTTATATTTAGTTGTTATAAAATAAATGTTGTTTTAATGATACTGAAATTTGTTAGTGAATTGATATTTATTAATTCTTACCAATAGAACCTTCATGGGATACAGAATGTAGAGGTTTTTCTTTTTTCTTTACAATTTCATAAAGTTTATTGTTTTGCTCGCCATCTTCTTCGAGGTTTGATTTTTCAATTTCTAAAACCTTATGCTCAGGTAATAAGCCAATGCCCGAGTTAAATGTATTCTCAAATGGAACAATGAGTACTTTTTGATCAAAATCTTTTTTAAATTTGTCATCATCGTCATTCAAACCTTCTGAATTGGAAAAATTTAAAATATTTGTGTTTGGTAAAACCTTTCCGAGAGACGAAGCAGCTAAAATATGAAAAAATAATATTTATTTATTCATCAATAATAATAACCATTTATATAATTTTAAAAAATCAAATAATATTGGCTTAACCACTAAAACCTTTAGGGCTGTGATGTGAGATATTAAGAAAATACAACAATACTAATAAGTATAATAAAAGTAACAGTATTATCAAAGAAATAAAATAAGAATAAATATTAGGTATAACATTTTTTTTTTAAATTATAAAAATAAATTGAAATTGTATACACATTTTAAGAAATACAAACAATGAATACAACTAGTGGCAGACTAGGCCACAGGGAAGCCAGGCAAATTTTCGGTGGGCCTCAATTCATATTTAAATGTACAAGTATATTTTGCTTTATACAAAAAAATTTACATCTATTGTTATTTGTTTACGAATTACAACCAAATAAGAAAATCGTTTGATGAGAAATCATTGATTTACAGGTGAATATCCAATGTTGTAAAAATTAATATTAAATAAAAAAATTAATTTAACTCCCAGTTGGAAAACCTTTTTGTTGTTTTTATAAATAGAAAAACTTAAGAGCAGTATCGTGCAAGGGCAGTGCAACTGGTGCACCTGCACAGCGCCCCCTGAAAGTGGAGTTCACTCCAGAAAAGTAAATAGTCACCAAAAAAAAACATATATAATTTGGTAAAAAACTGATTTTGAGTAATAATTTCCATTTTTCCTAAGACACATCCAAAATTAGATTCACTTTTCCACCAGAAAAGGTACTGAAGTTGACTATTTATTATTAATTAGTTTGATTATTTATCGTGCACAAAGACACAAAAAAAAGAAAAGAACACACAACATAGTAAAATCAATGCATTCATCCCTCTGTACAAATCTAAAATTCAGTTCAATATGTTGGAGAATTTTGGATAGAAAAATTAAATGTTAAATTAAAAGTGACGTTGATAGGTGACCTTAAGTATATTGTCGATTTTTTCTTCCAGTCTGGATAAAACCGATTGAAAATTGTCTCCATTTTAGGTTCAATAATAGCAATAAAATTATTATTGCTAATTATATAGCTAATATTAATTAAGTCATTATTTTGAATTTAATCTTTATAGATATTAGTATAACGCTTGGTAACTTTAGCTTAAAAGATAATTAAAAGTAACATTTAGTTTATTAGTATGTAAACAGTAAGTACATTAATTAATTAAAATATATATGTATTTATTTATTTTTAGAATTAACATGTTTTTTACAGAGTATTTGTATAGTTTTACGCATATTTACAGTGACGTATATAATATACTATGTATACACAAAGCATAAAAAGTGTAAAATAAATTTCTTACCAGTTTTACTAAGAATCCCAAGCTTTTTCTGTTCGATGGGTAATTGAAATTTATCATTTGAATTATTATCAGGCCACATTATAGGCATATTCATTAATAAATCAGCCAATTCTTTTTTATCTGACTCGCTCAATGTTCCATCATTTGAAACCACATTTAGGAAATTTACCTATAAATTAAATTTTTAGTGCTTATAGGTTATAGTAATAGCTGCCTTGTAATGCTTACAAAAGTTTGAAGTTCGTCTTCGGTAAATAAAGCAACGGATCTAATTAAGTTTTCCAGTTTAACATTAGAATTAATAGTTAGATTTTCATCATTCAAAGAATTTCGTGATGATGTTTTTAATAGAGCTTCCATCAAGCTAGAAATGCAATCCTTATTGAAGTGTCGGTACAAATCTTGAAGTTTATTATCAATTGGCTCATATTTGCACATAGCCAACATTTGAATTATATTGGCTACTTGAATAAGATTATAACGTGCAATTTGAGTAATATCAGCATCAGTAATTCCATGTGGTTCGGGGTTTACGATTGCTGGACAAATAAAATATGTAAAAACTAGATTTACACAGATACCATAAATCTAAAATAAAATATAATTACATTAGAAATTATACATCTAAGTTAAATTATAAAATATAAAATATATAATACTTGTTTTTCAGTCAAAGTACTTCCAGCAGTTAATAATGTATGAATTTGCCTCACAAGCCAACACACTGAACTCGGAAAACAGTAAAGACTTTCATTGAGACTATTTATAAATTTTGAAGCAATTGCAACCAGTTGTTCCACAATAGATTTTCTATAGTTTTGCAATTTTAAATTATATTCTGAACTTTCTTCAAGATTGCATGTTCTGAGATGAGAAAATCTAAAATTTTAAATTAATACAACATGTAAATATAAAAAATAGATATTAAAAGCCTAATTGTTTAGTTACATAATTAAATTTAAAAATTAAATTACAATAAACCATTATAGATGTACATGTTACTAAAATATAATTTTTATTTCTTAAATATATTGATATGTATACCGTACTCTAGGAAAACAAATTTTTTTTTATTTATCAATATATTTGTTCATATGCAGCATTAGTATTAGATATTATTGTAAGTTAATAACTTAAGCTGTTGAAGTTGTACCAATAATAAAACATGTAGACATATACAGGGTAGTACATTTTACGAAAGAAACTCATTACTCAAAAAGTATTAATGTTTTTGAAAATATTTTTTTTACATGGTTTCAAGTCATTTGAAAACAAATTTTTTTTTCTGGGTATCTTGATAAGAAAACATTGAAATCAGGATGATCAATATATGAGTTGTAAGTATTTAAAGCTTAGATAAGCAGAGTAATCGAACAATATCTTGTAGGGTGACAGCGTACCAATCATTAATTTTTATGTATTAAAAAATTATTGTTTTAACATTTATAAGTATACATACGATCTTTCAACATAATTACAATAAGTATATGAGAGTTAATATATGTTGACAATGAATGCTTGAGGGGAGTAGTTACTCAGCAGTAACACTCAACGAGATAATTTGTTAGAGTGTGATTTAAAACATAGAAGGGTGGGTTAGTAAATAAACAAAGTGATATGGATTGGGACATTTGCATTTTGTAAATATTTGATTTTTTTGCAATTCCTCATAATCGAATACCATAGCCCATAGGCCTAAATTGGTTTCAGATTTTGCATGCATAAGCTGGCGACAAAGGGGTTGTCATTAGAAGTCAAAACGATTTTAGAAGCAAATTCGGCTACTAAGGTATAAGGGCATATATACTTAAGAGAATTGGGGACGAAATAGCACCTTTAGGTACACCTGCTTCGGTATATGAACACGATACTAGTTAAGCAATTTAGGCATGTTGTTTATATTGTTGGTGAAAAAAAAGCAGTTAAAATGTAAAATAATTAAATTTAAGTTTTTTTTTTACTGGTAACCTAAGTTTTAATATGGATATACTATGGAATACGTTTTCAAAATGTACAAGTAAATTAAATGTCAATAATCCAATGTCAATATATTTTATTTGTAAATCAAGTTAATGATTTATTTACCTTAGTTGAGCTTTATCTGGGTCAATATCTAGGTACTTTTCCTCGTCTTTTAACAACTGCATAATGGGATCATGAAAGGCAGCAGTCAAAAATAATTTTGCGGAAAACAAACTTCCGTGGAATGCAGAATACAATCTTGAAAAAGCGCATGATCCGTGACTTAATACCCTAAAATATTTAGGCATTTATTTTTATTTTTTAATTTTTAATTTTCATCTAACAATGGATACACAATATACACATTATATGATTGTATACATTATATATTCTACTTTATCAAAAAGGCAAACCTGCGAGGGTTATCTGCAGGTATTAATTGTAACACAGCCAAATGTCTGAGTAATTTTAATATTAAGACATTATCCTCGGCCATCAGACAGGATCCAAATACACCAGATAAAGTGCAATTCACAATCTCTGGCATTTTGTTGGTAAATAATCGGTCTCCAGCAGCTAAACAGCTTGCTAGTAATTTTGGATTTTTACGCAATTTTTGCACTAGAACACCAAACCCTTGTGCATTCTACAAACAAAATGTATTAATTAATTAATTAAATTACTGTAAAAACACAGACTTACATCATAACCAATTGATTCATGCACTTCAACAAAATGTGCATCGTCCAGGTGTTGAGAGGTTTCACAACAATCAGCGGGAGTACAATCTGGATTTGACAAGACTAATTTGTTGAGATTTATTCGCTGTTGAGTTGTTATCCACGCTTCTTGGGCCAATCTATTTGACACACTAATTACCTATTGATAAAAAATATTTTTCAATTAAAAATCAAAAAAAATTGTTCATAATAGGTCGGTTACATGATTAAATAAAACGTAACAACATAAGACCTAAAATAATAAAACTTAATTAATAAGACTTGCAAGAGTAAATATTTGAACAACATTACAGTAATTTATAAACATTCACCTGCTCATTCAGTGTTTGCAAATTGTTTAACTCGTACTGAGTGAAGAGTCGTTCTTGTCGCATGTGCGTGGCCAATTCCATCAAGTCTTGCAATAAAGTTTGATCTTCCATAATTACTCTAGTTTTTTATTCATATAACAGAAATACATACTTAATTAATTAATTTCAATGGTCAGCTAATTGTGCTGTCTATCAAAGGAAATTATCACAATTGGTGGTGGTCTTATTTTGAAAACTTTAATTCAGCAAGAAATAATCGCAAATTGTAATCGCAATCAGCAGCTAACGATTAATGAAGGGAGGTTAGTAAAAGGTTTTAAAACGTTTTATTAATTATTTTGAATTACATAGTGTTAAACATCAAACATATGTGTTAGTTTAGTGTCATTTTTCGTTTTATCGTTATTTTAATGATTATTATTACTTTTTCTATTATTTCTTGGTCACGAATTGCAGACAATTAAAACATTATTATTTCACAACAACAGGTACCCAATTATAATCATTCCGATCAATCGGAAAACAATTATGAAAATAATAATAATAAATAATTGGTCCTGATGTTGTTCATAAAACAATTCTTCTTCGACTTGCGGTGGCCGGTTTGTACTGCATGATAGTTTGTGGTCGTTTTCGATTTAACACTGCAATTTGCAAATGAAAACGAAAGTGTGTAATTAAATGTAATGTAATTTAATAAATAAGCTAAATATAATAAAATGATGTACAAGCAGACGATAACGACGCACTCCGAGTGCGACTCTGACAACTGATATTTTACAGAACTGATAACGAAGAGTAACAAAAAAATCAAACACGTTTAAATCATAATGTAGCGGAAGTAGGACGGAAAATGCAATACCGTTGCCTGTACTTGAAAATTTGAAACACTTCTTTCTTTAAGTTCTACAGGCTACATAATATGCAGCTGCTTCTGCTGCTAGAACTTACTACTATAATTGTGAAGGATGCAGATAACGAGCGATACGATTACTATTGTTGTTGGACGGACGATTAAAGTTGTTGTTGTAAAAATAATGAATGGACTACGCATCGCGCTATCTATGCTATAGTAGTAAAGTTAAAACGGACGGGTTATGCGATTCCGTGGCCTCGTCTTCTAGTGATGGTTTTCCGCAAATCCTGAAATACTTAAAAACAGCGATTCACCCGCTCTTTATAATTTATAATAAATAAACGCATATTAAAATGAAGTGACGAAGAGTCGTCGTCTTTATAAATAAGATTTTAATTGCCCACAACATCTAGGCCGTGCTCAGAACAAATTTTTAGGATGGCGAGGGGTTTGATCCCTTTTATGTATGGCCTTGAACTCCATATATTATAATTTATAAGTGAATATTTAGAAGTTCCGAATTCGGGGTGAAAAAATTCACTCCATTTTTATAATATCTAAACATAGGAGCGCGTATTGCGTAGATAAATTACAGCACAAGAAAATGAAATGTACAGTATTTTTTCATAGAATCACTTTGGCTAGTGGTTCTAGTTGTTTACACAGTAAAAGTTACGTACACTGAAGACAGTTAAAACTTAAAACTAGTGCAGGCAGTTGTAGACGAAATCCGTAATCAGATCAAGCATTTTAAAGGGGTTTTATGTAGGCAATATCAACAAGTTTTAAATGTAGCATGCAAAATGTAAGTTCTTCATAAGTTCTTATTACAACACACATCATTGTAAAATCAATACACTCATGGCTCAGCCCAGAATCTAAAATCTAATAATTAATAACTTTATTCTTTAATATTATTGTAATAGGTACCTACCTATAATAATATTATAATTAATGCAATATTTCTAATTGTACTTACGCACATATTGCATTAATCACAATATTAAGGTCTATTTAGAATAGATACCAGGTATGCAGTTTCAACTTTGTACACTATTTTATTAATTGGTCTAAAATGTATAAATGGAATTCAATGTTACATATCAAACAACTCAAATTATATATTTTTGCAATAATAAGTGTACTAGGTACATTAAAATTTCAGTAGTCTTTATAAATAGGTACCTATAAACATTATCATCAAGGCAAGTCAAAGGGGTTTTGAATATGGAATTGTTGGCGCAAACGTGCTGTTCACCCAATTTATTTAATTTAATAGGGAGGAAGGGGTCAAACATTTGGTATCTGCTGACCATTACGTATAATTACTATAGATGAAATGCATCAAGTATTATTGACAAGGGTAACTAATAATGATTAATGTTGAAAATTTAAATTCATTCATTTATAGATTAACGGTTCCTTTTATCATGAATTCCAGAAAAAGTTTCTCCCTTTTAGAAGGATGATGGACCGTACACACCACTAATCATATTTCTTTCAAACTGCCCCTGTAATAAGCTTTACTGCAACTAATCCTGCAAAATGAGTTTGTTTAATTAAATACAACTGAGTGCATTTTATAAACATTTTAATAAACTAAAAAAAAAAAAAAAATAGTAGAGTTTATTTATTATTTATTAATTAAATTAAAATAACAATTAATAAATATCATTTTTTACTATTATGTAAGAAATAATAAAACATTCATAAAAATTGTTAACATTTTATCAGTTTATTGCATTCTTAATTTTGGATTTCATGAAACATCAGTGCATATTTGATTACAGCTATCTTTTTCTGAAAATTAACACAATAACAAAATATTAGATATTGATAATTTAAATGATATACAATACATTTAAAGTGTCATAATAATTTATATTCAATAAGATTGTAAGTTAAAAATGTAACTATCATTTTGATTATTTGTAATGTATGCTATAAGCATGTTAGTTTATACAAATTCTAAAAAATATCAAAAATGTTATAAAATGCTAGAATTCCATGTGTTTCAATAAGAAAAAAATTAATTAATACTGTTTAAAATTGTATAAATTGTTAAATGAAACAGTTTTAAGTAAAGATTTAAACCTGGATTAATGGTTATCATTGCCTCTTGTTAAATGGATAAATTATCATACAACTTGTATTATTTTACTAAATATAAAAATTAAAAACCTTCTTTATGACGAGATAATTTTTTCTTTGTCTTAATTAATATCCGATGACCAAGACAATCAGCAATTTCCAAATAGCATTTACTTCGACAACACTTTTTACAAAGTTTATACTCACATTTTAAGCCCTTTACAGTAAATATAAAATTAATAACAATATAATAAATAATTAATCAATATATTTAATTAGGGTTAGACATAATTTAAAAGTACACTTAAATAACTGTAGAGGTACCTTTGGATTTCGACATCCAGAACATAATTCTTCAAGTATTCTTTGACACCTGATTTCTTTGTTTTTTAATTTACTTAACTGTTTTAATTTTTTTTTTGACAATTTTAGTGGGTCAATACAGTCTTCATCATCAATACCTCTCTTTAGATTCTATTTGAATAAATAATTTTTGAAAGGAAATTAATATATATTTTGTTTAACAATGGAATCCCTTACTTCTTTTTCATCTGTTTTTGATTTATTTACTTCTTCGTTTGTTTCAAGTTCAACTGAATTACTTTTTTGCATTACACGGACCATGGGTTGACACAGCCAAGGCGGCAAAGTTAAGTTATAATCTAAAATTATATTAGAAAACTGTCAGGATGTAATTTGTTTACAAAATTTAAGTGATTCAATTTGTATACCATTTTGATTGTTGTTCCATGGTAATTCGCCCACGTGATATGGTAAATACTTTACTTTTAATTGCATAATGGCGTTTCTAAAATCGTTACGGTTTTGACCTTTTGCTAATATATCTCTAATTGATTCATTTTCAGGGAGACTGAATCTGGAATTAAAAAATATAATATAATTATTACCACATTATAATTAAAAAAAACAAAGATTTATTCACATACAAGTGGTAGCAAAGTTTAAATAAGTGACCTCTTGTATTTGAAAGTGGACAAGGATATTGTTGGCTAAGATCTAAGTACTCAAGTGCTGGTTCCCAAACAGGAGGTGATTGATTGTCAAAAATGTATGGATTATGAAGGTGTCCTTCAGCAGACATAACTCCTTCACACAAAGTTTCCTTTAAGCATCTTTCAATATCTTGATGTATAAGAATGTTGCCATTGGCTAAGACAGGAATTGTTACATTTTCCCTATAAAAAAAACATAATAATTTAATTTTTAAGTTTTTTAACCAAGTGAAACATTTTGAACCACATTTTAGAAAAAAAAATTGAAGTCTAAGCTGGTAGTCTAACTTTTTAATAACCAAAGTTTTCAAACAATTATTTTAATATGTAATTAAATCAAAATATTGACAAATGTTTTTTAACTTACTTAACAGCTTTTATTTGACTCCAATCAGCTATTCCTGTTAACCGTCCTTTTTGATCCCTAGTCCGACCATGAACTGATAACATTTGACAACCTGCTTCTTCCAACATTTTAGCATATGATATAGTTTTTGTTAAATCTTCAAAAATACGTATTTTACATGACACTGGTACTTTAAGATTGTCTCGCAATGTTTTAACTGAAATTCAAACATGTTTAAATAACAATGTAAAAACATGTTTTGTATTTAGTTGGGTTGGATATTTAGCATATCACAATCATATTAATATTATTAATAAGTAAAAAATAATAGAACTTACTTACCAATTTCAAATATAAGTTTCCATTCATCTTGAAGAAAAGAACCATAAAATCCACGCTTAGCAATGGCTTGTGGACAACCCAAGTTTAGATCTATTACATCACAACTATCTTCAACTAATTTCCCAGCTTCTAGTATTACTTTTGGATCATTACCACAAAACTGATAAAACAAAGGGAATATTTGCAAAAAAATAGCTTATGTAGACACCACTCTCGCATGGGTTGTTTCCACATACAATGACAAATGACAATGTATAACATAATATTTGGCAGAAATAATATTTTGTTACCCTTAATATTAGAGTGAATTGACCTATCATCAATCTAAAAATATATGAGGAAAAAACATTAACTGTGTATGTACGTTAGTTTTTGAGATACGTTAATTTTTAAGTGAGTTATATGAGCATTTTTATGGTAATATTTTATATAATAACAACTCATATTTTGCTTAAAATTGAAAAATTGTAAAAAATCAATATTCTTCTTTTGAAGTTAAATAAAAGGTCGCCTTAATAATATTTAAGTGTAAAACATAAAGTTGGTTCTCCCAAATACTAATTTGATTTGTTGTATAATTTTATTATAAGATGGAGACAATCCAAGCAGAGTGGCCCTTTTAATATTATGTTTTTATAGTTGTACCTGAACAACTAAAGGCCGGTCTTCAGGGCAAGTAGTAAAAAATTCTTTCCGATATTTACGATCTTGAACAAAATTCTGACTGTGTAACATAGGTGCAAAACATAATTGAACACCGTGCTTACGTGATAACATCCGCCAAGGTAGTTCACTCTGTTCAACCATAGGGGCTAGTACATACTTTGGTTTTCCAAGCCTTTCCCAGACATTTTCTCTTGACTCCATGGTACCAATTAATTATACCTAAAAACTAATTTAACTGTAAAATTATTCTATTAACAATTAAGTAATTGAATGAAAATATTATAATTTCAAAGGATATATAAAATAACAATTTGATGTTCATCTTATATTTTCTGTTTTACCTATCAATTATCATATAAGGTTATTAAATAATGAATAGTATTATTTGAACATTTATTTGTGTTTATTTATATCAAGAAAATGTTGATAGGTATATGCTATAGAGTATATAAGTAATATATTTATTTTGCATTAATAATGTACACTTATTACAATAAGTTTTTATCATTAAGGGTGTTAGTACCACTTTTTATAATTTTCAGCAATTTTATAAAAATTTGAAAATTATATTTTATATTTTAGTTGCTATATTAGTTATTATACTTTTCCACTCATCCATAGCCCGATAAATATTTGGATAGGGAAGTGGTTGATACGGTGTATTAAATCCACAAAAATGACTACACAGGAAAAACTCCCAAGCTTCATCTTCATCTTCATTGATAATTTATTTTTTATCACTTTTTGGGGTGGGATCAAAGTCCAAAATTTTAATTTTACTTTAAATAGTGCAAGAAAAATATGTTTGAAAAATAAAAATGTTGTGTATTACAAATGCATATTATTTTAGCTTCTATAATTATAATTTTGGAAATTGTAAAAAAAAATATTATAAATTCTACAAGCCATGAGAGTTTTTCTTGTGTTCTTACTAAAAACACACCGGAATCGACGTCCTTAATGGGCATATGCAAACAAATTATAGAGCATTTTATCTTAATTGAAAACTTGACAACCCAGCATACAGTACAGTAGGTGTCTTCAATTTTAAAAAATGTAAATAAGTACCTATTGTATCTAATAAAACACAGGTGTATTTATTGACATTTAAATAGATACTGCAATCCAAATAATCGAAAATAAATTAAAACCATAACTTATATGGACACCATTTTTATTATTCAAAAATAAATAAACACAATATTTGATAATACAATATTATATTTATATAGTATTTATGTATAGTATATATGTATCAAAAACAACATGATAGGTAAATATTACTTGACTTTTAAATATTTAAATAGGAATCTATTAGGTATGTTTACGAACAAACAAGTGATAAAAATTCTAACCATAAGAAAAATATTCATTAATATTACAAATAATACTTTTAATTAAAATTTAAACGAATTTAACTCATACAAATTTATAATAAAAGTACAAAAAAAGTATGATTTTAGATGTTATATAATTTCACGAGAAATGTCAAGTTCATTAACACATTTTCATCAATAAAAAGAAAACAAATCCATTGAATAAATAAATAAAATATACAATTTTCATTTTTCTCATTAGAAGGTATTGAAAATGGCATTGGGAGAGAATTAATAGGTAAAACATTTTTTATTTTAGGCAATGAAATAATATACGATCGAGAGTTGAATGTAGTAAATTTGTATGGTTTGGACTATAATTATCACAAATTCGTAATTACGTAATATACTGTTTAACCCTTTCTTCCTTCCTACGCAAGGCTACATTTTATTGTGTACATAGAAAAATGTTTTAAGTTATTGATACATTATTACACTGTTAGTAATTATTAGTTATTAGACTACAAATTACAATATCTTGATAATAGTAATAATTAAGAAATTTTAAATAAAAATGTTCCCGGTATAAATAGTTTTAATAAAACAGACATATTAAGATATTTTACTCTCTAACATGTTCTTTAGATTTTAAATTAAGATGTAATAGACTTACAGTGGATTTTTCCATTTTTTTAAAACATACATATTACATAATAATTGTAGAGATGGTATAAAATTGAACATATTAAATATATATATATGTAATATATTGAACATATAACACCAACTAAGGATTTTTCGATATAATTAACCACTGTACAGTAAACATCATATACCATGAAAAAATATATTTAATTTTTCACAAATTTCAAGAACACATTATTTGCTAATAAAATTTAAAACTAAACCATGACACTTCAAACATTTGGTTTTCACAAAAAAACTGGTATAAACAATGTTTTCTAAATATATTAAAATTTTAAATGAATTTATAAAAATGGAAAAGTATTAAAATATTAATATAGTACAACAAGAAAAGACGACATATATTAGGTACCTATGTATCACATAATAATGACTATTAAAATATCGCGTGTGCGCAAACATCATTATTCCTTTAAATATGGGTTGAAATTATTTGTTAAGATTTTTGGAAACTCCAATCACTTGTGACATTAAAAATATATTGATAATTGGAGGTCATTAGTCATATAGGGAGGTATAAGAATTTGAATTTTGAGTATAATGTTTATTATAATAATATAATATACTAAGTAGGTACCTGAAGTTAAATAGGTATCTATAAAGTAAAAACGACCAAATCCAAATTATTTTTAATACGATTATTTGAGGTTTTGCACATTTACTTATACATATACGTATAACATAGATTACATATAAACTGCCTTCCCCAAGCTATAAAATGCCAAAGGTTAAAAAAAATGAGGTTAAGCACTCAAGCCAAATTAAAAACTCTAAAATTCCGCTTATTTAGGTGATATGTCATAACTCATGTCTAAAATATTGTTCAACAAAAACGATATAATTAAATACAATATTCTTACTTATGAAACAAGTTTCCATAACGTATAGATACCAACAGTAAGGATTAATGTAAAAATTAATATATGTTATAAACTTAAAAACTTCATACAGTAAAAAGTACCTAAAAAAATGTATAAGGTATTATGGTAGTATAGTATAAGTATATTATAAGGAAATAAAAAATATGAAAACAAATGTTTTTGTCAAAAATGTTATTTAGTGACTTGTGGCATTTTAGCTTATCGAGGCAGTATAGTTTTTGTTATTCGTTCGTATTAAATCACATAGGTACCACATAATATACTATACACGGATATTCAGAAGAACTTTCCGACTGCACCACTTAGCAGAAAGATAGCAGAAAAATCAGTGAACGGACACCACGATAGTCGTTGATTCGCTCGTAAATCGCGGAGACCCGACTTAAGTCGTTTCAGGTCAAACCACTGAACTGAATATAATGTATTCAGTTCAGTGGGTCAGGCACGGTTAAAGGGTTGTACAATTATATAATATTATTGTTTACATTTTTTGTTTTTGATTACCAAACGCCATCGTTCATAAAATATTTTGTCCGTCTATCAGCAGGTGATAAAATTGAAATGCGAATTGCGCGCGTCCACACATCACGTGGGTCGTAGGAGAGAAAGGGTTGGATATGGAAAACCCACACAAACATAAATCACGCGCTTTTAGAAGTGCTGTGTGGGGAGGAAGACGGTGGTGACGACGACGACAGCCAACTGCACGGCCTGGTCTGCGGGTAACGGTTTTTCAGTTGTGGCGTCGACGGATTTGACAGTCCCGACTCGTGAATCGGCGACAGGTTGGACGACGATTTCGAGTGTTTTATCTGCCCGTTTCCGCTGCCCACCTTGCGCCGCTTGGTTTTTGAAGGCTGTTGTTCGACGAATGCCAACACCTGGCCTAGCTCCTTGAGCGTGATCTTTTGCATCTGACGGTGGCCGGCCGCGTGTGGCAGGGCCGGAAGTGAGCCCGAGTTGAATGATTTCCACTCGTCAACAACCAACGATAACTGACCATTGTCGGTGGGTATGACACGGTTCCGGCGGACAGCAAACGGCGATGGGGGAACCTTGACGTGGTGTGCGGTTGCGGCGGCGACAGCTGTTCGACCAAATACTGGCTCGGGTTTTTGGAAGCAGCAGCAGAACCCTTTTCGGCGTTTGCCCAAAACGAAGAACCGTGCGCCATCGCCCCGGATCCTGTTCTTCTCCAGACAATACCGGCACTTTGGTTGTGTGTTCTGCTGCTCGCGGTCCTCCGGTCTTGCCTGGTCCAAGTCCTTCGGATTCAGCAGTCTACTGGAACCACTGCGACCGTACGATTCCACCGTCTCAACGGTCATATCGTCGTGGTTATCGGCGTCTTGGTTGTTCCGGCCCGCGCCGTTAAGGTTTGAGTGGATGCCGCATGACGGCCGCTTGTGCCGGCCTGCGGTCACCGCACCGTAACAACACGCTGAAGCGTACACTTTGGCCATAACGGACTTCCTGGCAGCAGCGTTCTTGCAGGAACCCGAAGACATCGCGGCGTGATTGTCGGATAGGGACGACGACGACGATAACGCAGCTGCGCCGTTCCTGGAATCGAACTCTGGATATCGCCTGTAGTTTCGGATATACTCGTACGTGGTGATTCCCAGCGCGGATATGTACACGTGGAACACGCACAGGTGCAGTAGCAGTACCATGGCGACCAGGGCCAATGCGCACTGGGCAGATGCGACAGCCACAAACACGTTCCGATCCACCGAAAGTCGACTGACGCTGAACAACTGGTTTACCTGGATGGTTTGATTGCTGCCGAACATCGGTCGAAGGTAGTGTTCGACGTGTACCGGGTCCGCGTTGTAGATGACCAGCTCAGCGGACGAAACCAGCACGATCACCAAGCATGCGAGCACAGCCGACACGACGCTCACGATGAACGCTACGTAGTTTCTAGCACCGATACAGTGGTTAAGCCACTTGCAATGGTGGTCAAACTTCTCCACGCACTTATTGCACGATCCGCAGTGCTTGGTCCTGTGGCCGGACGTGTATATATTACACAGGTGACACTTGCCGTTCTCGATAACGTGCGCGTGTTTGGTCTTGTCCAGCTCAGGGACGGACTTCCGCAGCGATTCTCCGTTCTCCCCGAGAGCACGGAGCTGTGGGTCTGCGGGATCGATGAGCAGCGCAGCCACGTGCGACACGACATGTAAGAAGAACAGGCTGCCCAGGACGAACAGCGCGACTGGTTAGATGTCAGGCCCGAGGCCAGGCAATAGGACACCGAATGAACAGGCACCGAACAAAGCCAGCACCAGCCAACCGGCCACTTGCTGCGGGTGCCACGGCATCTGGAGTCCGTGGACCCGCCGCTGTTTCCTCCTTGTCTCGCTGTGACACGGTGTCATGGTCCGCTGCGCATCGCACAATCCCGACGCTCAACGGCGACACTAGCACGAGCACCACCACAACCAATGGCGGCGATGGTGAAACGATTGAGTAATGACTGTGAGTGAGCTTCCAGTCGGTGTTTAACGTCGTCAATCTAGTCGGTGTACAATAACGCGGTAACATAAACAGTAGTGACGACAAAACACTCGGGACGGATGACGCATGGCGGACGTCGGCGGACGACAGCGGGACGATTGGTACTGGCGAGGGAGACGCGACGGCGGGCGCGAAACGACAGAGGAATGTGCGCGTCGGCACCACCCGCGTCTAACGGAGTTAGCGGTTCCCCTTCGAGCGTGCCGCGTCACGCCGTATCGATTAGTTTACAGTCACCCTCGCTCATCCACGCCACATTAACCACTGCCACCGACCGCGTGCGATGAGAACCGAAGCTTTCTTTTGAACGTCGGCTCGTTATGACGCGTTCACAGCCTTACTGCACATACCACAACCTACTCTGAAAACCTATTTCTGCCTGCGAATAATCAATCAATCAACGACGATTGGTAGACGGTGTAAGTATATTGCGCCATATTATACTCGCTTAGACGTCCGAGGAATAAAGAGAAGAAAAAAATTTTTTTAACGCCATTCGAATTGTCTAATGAGTGTACAATAATGCAGTGGCGCGCCGCCAGTGTACTACTTTCGAAGTGGACGATATTAATAAATTACGCGCGACGCCGAACAAAACTTGTATAGAGTGCAGGAAACGAGTGTTGACTTCCTGACACTTCATAGACGGAATACAAAAAGACCTACAATATTTTTTTTTGCTTTCAAGCAAATCAAGTCATCGATATAACCATTAACCCATATAAATCTCATACATGCAATATTAATACCTGATGGGTTAGGTCAGTTTTAATAAGATATTCAGTTCATAAAACAGTTACGGACGTCAGAGTTGAAAACTGCGCTTGATTATGAATAAACTTTGCGTTTAGTTTTATACTTTATATTAAATATTCGTTCGAATGAAAACTAAACAAAAAATTAATGTAATGAGCAGTTAGATTTAATGCTAACCAACAAATTAAAATTAAATTGTTTTATACTCTATTCGTTTTTAATTTATTATTTATTGACTTAGACAAACATTACAAAACCTAAGATAGATCATCCCACATTTTACAAGATATTTATAATTTCAACACTTGGATCTAATTGGGTAGGTGTTTTTTAGCTCAAAGTTCCAACTGTTTACTACTGTAAGGAAGACATAAGTCATATGAAGTCCTAATCAGATTACCTTCATACATCAGCCTAATTATCATCTTCAATTATACAGATACATGTTAACTTATACAACTTTAAATTGACTATCAGCCTTAAGAGCAACATATTAATAATATACATGACAGGTTTAAAGAAAATTGTTTTGTTTTGTGTTCACAGGTACTACTTATCCTACAATAAATGTATCTATAGTTTCTAAGCCACTATTTAATAATCACCTATTTGTTACATAAAATAAAGTTTTATCGCTTTATTTAAATTGCTTTGAATTAATAACAAATAAGTACAATGACATTCGCTAACTGAGTAGGTAATACGAAAAACTAAATTGCCACTGGTTAAGATAACAAAAATCACAAATCTTCAAGATCATAATGATTAAACTCTACTTTGTGTTTAATGCCGTTAATAACATTTTTAGAGCTACTTATATTATGAATTATACTTTTTAGATAAATAAAATATAGGTAGATACATAATGTTATTGTTCATATTTTGATTTTGACATACATACCTATAGCTTGCTAATAGTCATGGACCTTCTGAAAACATTAATTTAAAATAATAAAAAATAACTTTTAAGTTTCAAATAACTTAGTATATCAACAATATTGTTTTAATTTCATTACATAAAAGAACTCACACATTTCAAGTAGGTACTATAGTCTATAAGCATCAACTATCAAGTAGTAAGTTGCACACGATTACATTAACATGAAGTTTCGACTTAATATATATAATCACTTATAGGAATCGTATCTGATAAGTGATTATAGTGATAAACTGATAACAGAAACGTGTATTTTAAACCCAGGGGTTCAAAACATGCAAATTACTGAAAATTGAAATTATTAAAAATTATAATTTAATGCGTTGACAGTATAATATTATGTAAGAAGACCACGATTTAACCATAACCATGATGAAGATTAGCAATGACTAATTATTTTAAGTAATTTATCAGAATAAGAGACCGAACTCGTACGGATACCGCCGCCCACATGGGAAAAAACGTCACGTAAAGTAATGAGTAGTACAATTAAGCGGACACAGGCTGCGCTTCGGTCGTAAAGATTATTACTCCAACCTGCGTAGTAATGTAGAATAGGGATTATTAGTGGTTTTTTACGTTTTTTGTAAAATATATTCATTATTTTGAACTATGGCCCGGTATATATTTTGTTGTTTGAACAATTATCCATTCATACATGTGCATATATGTAATGTGTATACTTCATAAATATTTTATTATTGTGTAAATAATTAAATTAAACAATTCGTTAATACTTTATATAGTTATATTTTATACATCTGTGTTCATAGTAAGTCTGAGCCCGATATTAATCGATACACCATAAACATGAGTTCTAGAACAATAGTTTTGTACCAATAAGCATAGGCAAAACTTAAGTTAAAATTCTTTGAGAGGGGCCACAGCCCACCTAACAAAACTATTAATTTAAAATAATCCACAGGGGGCTTATATCTTAATCAATAAGGGATATTTTTGGGCCCCCATTCTTTCTAGTTGCGGTACTGCGAGTATGTATCGTTAGAACCAAATTTGTTTCTAAACAGTGTTGAATGTTTATGAAATATACACATGTGTACAATGTACATGTATAAATACACGTTTAATTTGACAAGGTATAACATTTAAAAAGACTCATGCCTCAAAACACAATACATATATTTTTTCAAAAATGTAGAAGACATGAATAATCTCTATATATTAAGATTTTTCGTAATAGGACATCATCAATAGTTCAGTATAAAAAAGATACTATTATAATAAATTATACACTCATCCACGCAAATTTGAATAAAAAAAAATTAAAAAATTCTAAAGCAAGCAATTGCATTAGGTAAATGTCGTCCACCAAGTCACTGGTACATTACGCTTATAGTTAGGTATGTACGTTAAATAAATACGTTAAATATATAAAACATACACAGTATTAAAAACATAAATAACAAATACTTATAATAGATATTCAGTAGCGTAGGTATTTAGGTTTTATTCCTCCTTTAACAGACACTTCCCAATGCGCCGTCTTTTCATCCCATCCCTCAGCAAAAATGTATACGAATATATACATATAAGCTTATAAAATGAATATGAGTACACAATATGTTATAATATTTTATAATTTTATAAATTATTGTCTATAAAACAGATGTATAATTAACTAAAGTATACTTTATATCTTTTTTTGTAATTTACAAATCAAAATACTACAAATTATAATTTTTTGTTTCGAAAATAAAATTAATAAATAGTCAAAAATGAAAGTACATGGTAGATGTGAAATTCGCTTCAATATTGGAAAAATGCTGGTACAAAAGTGGTAAGCTATATAATACACATCAGCAAGAGTATCTTCTCGTTTTAATACACTGTGTGTATATTTAGAATAGAAATGCATTTAATTCCGTTGTTTGAATATTCTGAATGAGATTTAAAATGTATACCAAAAATCGGTTGAAAAGGGATTTTTCGATATCACCCTGGTAACATTATTATAATTTAACATTTTTTTTTTTTTTTTTTTTTTTTTTTGAGACACTGAAAGAAGTAGGCTTATAGATTACCATAAATTGGTTACCCACACATATAGTCTATATAATGGATATCAATGATATCATGAGCCTAGCGTTGTTTCTCAAATTAATTTTCTAGGCAATCAATAGACATATAAAAATACAAGTATATAATAATCAGTTTTCTAAGAAAAAACATTATAGTTTCGATAAAAATATATAGTCGAAAAATCAAACCAAATTATTATATTGTTTTTTAGAATGGGATTTTACTGAATAACAATGTACAAAAATGGAAACATTGCTTTGATACCTGATTGAAGTATGAGGCCACAATTTGCTGTTCTTAAAATGTTTCCGTTCTATGAGCCCGTGCCAATACGGCTGTACCTAATAATATGCACTATGCATGCACCCATGTAAATTCTTAAATAGCATGTTAAAACCTAGTTTAAACTAGATTGTTTTAAAATAAAAACTTTATGAAAAAGAAGAAAAGTTACCTACTACTTTGTTCGTACAAACAGATAAAAATCTGAAAAGTAATATTATTGTTATAAAAAAACGAACATGCAATCAAATATGTTTACAAATTATTAGAAGCCCCTTAACGTAGATATACAATCTAATACCCATTACCTATTGATATTTTAGGGTGTAAGTGTGTTATCTAAGGTATAAAATATAATTAAACCATAAACGGCCTAAACAGTAAATCGTTAAGGTACACTAATAAAGTCATTCTTTCCAAACTTTGAAAAAATATTTTTAATAAAGTTGTTTATAAACTTAATTACAGGTGTGTACCTATAATTCAATAATTGAATATAGAAATCTGCATACAAAGTATATTTTAAATTATATTTATTTATATCTTAAGTAATATGCATAATTTTCTTATACTCATATACGACTTGTGAGTATTATATTGCCCCAAAACAATTAATAATATAAAGAGTAATTATTTAATTTTCTAATGTTTATTAAAATATTAGAGTACATAATATAATAAATAATAATAATAATAATGGTGTCTTTCTATATTATGTAGGTACCAATATGTGTAGCTTACATTTAATAATCATTGATGTTAATGACATTTTATATTTTATATTTTATAGTATAGATAGGTACATACAAGTATACAATATTCACAATTCAATTATAATATATTAAAACTATTTTAACGTAGAATTAGATATTCGGAAAATCTAAGAATGTCAATAACTTCAATGAAATTATATTAAATATTTTATGAGTAGGTAACAAATTTGTTAAATATCTATTTATGTTATATATGTTTATTTATATTATAAATTAGAAATGTAGGTATAGCAAGTAAACAGAAAATTAGAATATCATCAATTTAATTTTGTACTTCTTGAAAATATAAAACATAAACTTACCTACAACTATTAATCTATAATATATTATAGAAATGTATTATATAATTATATAGTAAGTGTATAATATTGACTAGTAAAAAAAAAAAATAATAATACGCATCCAATTTAAAATATAAGAAAAATGCTGTTGTAAAATATTAACTTTTAAGATTAGGTATTTATTAAATTTAAATAATTATTTTAACTGTACCTAAATATTATAGTGTATATTATTACTATAGCTGAAATTACGTAATGCGCAGTTGAGCATTATCTATATGTTTCCTTCGATTTGTATATGCACCAAAGATATAGTTTTACATTAACAAATATCAATGTAAAACGTATCATTATTAAAATATATCTTTAAAAGATCGGTTATTTTGTTTATAACAAAGTGTATGGAACTTTTAAAATTATATAAACATTTATTATACTATTAATAAAACGTTTAAGATACTATTATAGTGTGTAATTACTGATCAGAATTAGTTGAAGTGTTTTGTTTAAATTGATCATCATCATTAGTAGTGGCACACTGAAGTCCTCTCGAATAACCCATTTGGAACGCTTTCCTTTCCAATCCTTTGGCTAAGCCTTCTTGATAAGCTCTTTCTTCGATTTTCTTGAGGTAGTCCAACAACCCACCCACTCCGGATGGGGATGGTTGAATATTTGATGTAACTGTTTCCGATGTCCTTGGGTTAAATTTTATTTTATACTTTCTGTTACTATACATTTTTGACGGTCTGTCGTTTTTAGTTGATAAAATGTCTTCAACAGAAAACCTCTTGAAGTGCAAAACTAGCTCTGACCTAAGTGTATGAGGACACATATCTATAGGAACTACACGAAGTGGAAGAAATGGATCGGAATCTATTGGTTTTTGCCAATATCTGACTACCGAAGAAAAATCTAGCAGATTTTTCAAAGGCAATTTGTGATTAGAGCAAACGTAAATTAAATTTATAGCTTCTTTAAATTTACGCAGAGTCCTGACCAATCCAGTACCTTTTCAAAAAACAATGTACATAATATAGTGTTATAATTTTTAATTAAATATATTCATAGTAATATTAATATTATCCAAAATATTTGTTTCACTTACTGACTCCAGTTAAAGGCGGATCCATTATCACAGTTACGTTACACCCTTTGAGTTTGTTAAGAACAGAGTCCAAAATATCTTCCGTTCTACCAGCTATAAATTCACAATTGACTATTCCATTTATTTCAGCATTTCTTTTTGCGTCCATTATATTCGCCTTAATTAGTTCGATGCCCACAACTTGTTTACATTTCTATATAATTAAAAATACAAAATATAGTTCTGAGTTAATTTCACTAATCATATACGAATAAACGATGTGATAAATCATAATATTTTTTTGACTACCTAATGGTATAATCTATATATATAAGAATCTAACTTGATTTTGGAGACGAAGGAAACCGGTTTTGAACCCTCATAATAATAATAATAATAATTAACTAAATACCAATTATTTTCATATATTCATCGATAACGATGTCTGTTTCTTTTTTTTTTTTAAATTTTATAATCGTTGTATTATTTGTATAGCCAAAAAATAGTCTTATGTTTTTAAATTAAATTATAAAAAAATAATTTCTTCCGGAGGAAGTCCGGGCATCTAGTTTGACTGCATCTTACTTGCGACCCAAACAAAAATGTGGTTGCTGATGGGCCGTTAACAGACAAATCAAACTAATGTGTGCTTTTATATATAATATTAATATATATATAATATGTAAATAAATAAGTTATTATTATATTACACTATTTTTAAAATTTTTATTTTAAAATATTTATAACCTGTATACACGTAAGACAATACGTGAAAGTTATAAAAGTTTACAATACATTTTATCTTATGTGAAGGGAGGAACGGGGGGGGGGGGAGTGAAAAAAGATGATTAAAGATAGGAAAATAAAAATAAAAAATCATCATTGTAAAATTAATTAGTCACATTCATCGCTCCATTCAGAATCTAAAATATAGATGAATAAAATAAGAAGTTAAGTGTTTTTAATTTATTGCTGTGTTGCCCATTATTGGGCAATATTTCCTTTCAAATAATAAAGTACATAAATATTGACCTATTTATTATATTATTTATATAACATGTAGGTAAGTGGAGACCATTTTATTGTACAGTAGGAGTCGGGGTCACTGTAATGGACGTGTTAAATTTGAACTCAATTATGAATAAATTATGATATTGTATACGAAAAATGATTCTGAGCGAAGACAGCATGTAAGCTAAAGGGCAAATTAGTAGATAAGTATCTTTTAGAATATAAGTTAGCCTAGGATATTTATATTATACTAACTGCATTGCCGTCAGTAATTTATTTTATTATTAGTTTTATGGTACTTAGGTTTTTAAATGTTGTCGAGAACATTGCATTTGCATACCAGCTATACTATAATGTTTTTAATTACGTACTAAATTTTTTGTTCCTTGAACTACTCATGTAGAACCTGTTGTATTCAATTTTTGTCAAGTCTTTTGAAAATTGAACATTTTATACATGTTTAACGACAAAATAATTTGCAAAATTTGAACTTTAAAGACTATTATAAAAAGGTCATATCTAAGTACCTTTAATAATTTTTAATAATTATAGTAGATACTTGCAAGGAACCTAGAATTGAATTTTTAAGTTTTTTGACAAAGATAACATTTTCTTATCGATAATTATAGAAAAAACACAAAAAAAAACTTGAAAATATCGCATGCATATAAATAGCTCAAAAAGAGTCATATATTTTAAAAGTTATATCATGGATGTGTAGAAACTAGAAGATGATAAAATAAACATTTGGTGAAAATTTAAAATACTTATCTGCGTTTATCTTTTGATTTACAACAAAATATCTAACATCGATTAAGGGAAAATAGTTCATTTACTGGTGAACATCCAATGTCGAAAAAATTTGAACTTCAAACCGTCATAAAAATTACTGTGATATTCCAGTGAATTTTATTTTTGTTATAGGGTAAAAGCTTATGAAGAATAAATTCTTAAATCTTAGATATAAAAAGGAAAATGTTTATGAATTTCTAAGTATAAAATAAGCTATACATTTTTATGTTTTTTTCTGACTTCAAATGCCCATAAAAAAATATAGTAAAAATAAAGTACACACAATTTTAATTTTTAATAATTATTATATTAACTTTGTTTGCATTTGGAATCTAAGTATAGTATACAGCAACTTTTTCATGTCATATTTTTTATGTTATGTATGCATTTTTAGGTATAAAATAAGGAATTAAACGCTGATCACATGATTTAATACGGTCTTGTCACTGAGTATAATATGTATAATTACTCGTCTACAATTTAATCTGGGACAAATGAGTTTAATTATGAATTAATCAATTTACCTTGGCTAATGTGAGTGCTAAGCATCCAGACCCACAGAACAAATCCAGAACTGTAGTATTTTCGTTCACATCGGCTAGATCAGCAACCACTTTACACAATTCTTCAGCGCCCAAACTATTCAAACGAAAATATGTGGCTGGAGAGATTTCTAACGATAAGTTTAATAACTTTTCTACAATGTACTTTTGTCCCCACAATAATTCAGCTTCAATCGTGGTACCGATACAATCAGCTAGGGTCCTGAAAACACACACAAACACACACATATATATAATATATAATAACAATCGAAGTTCAAAACAAATGTAAATAAATGAAATGTTAATAAATTATATTATATTCTAAAGTGTCATTAATTTTCACAAAAAATAAAATTTGAATTCAATTCATTTTCTAATAAGTATTCTTTATTTTTTTTTAGTATGAATAATATACGTTAAGTACGTCTGAACTCACTTTTCTCCATGCACTTGAAAATATAACGACACTACGTTTTCGGTTATGTCTTTTTTAGACCATTCTGATATGGAACATTTAATATTAGACAATTGTTCAGTGTCTAGTAGATGCTGGTTGATAACTATCGACACCATTACTTCTCCGTCTTCATTCATACGAATTATCATATTACGCCATATTCGCCAATCTTGTGAATGATTTTTCACGAAATCTTCGAATTTCTAAATTAAACACAATCGAATTTAAAAACGCTACCATGTATGGCTATATTTTAATACATTTGTTGGCTGTATAGTAAAATAAATTTTACACCGTTAAACACAATAAGTGATTGATTCAGAAAATAGGAAAGGTCTTTTAATAAGTTATTAGATTAGGTAATGAAAAATTAGTTGTAATGAATCTGAACATACCGAAAGCGGATATAATTATATATTTATATCTGTTCGATTATTATCTAATTTCAGATCGTGAATTCAAAAATAACGTAAAAAAAATGGTCAATATAATATATATTGTCAATATTATTATTATTGCTACACACCTTCGCTAACGTGATCATTGGCATCGGCAAATTTCTCAGACAATCCGGTGGACCGACATAGTGGATTCCGTCCATCGAATCTTTCACTCTCAGCCCGACGGCCACTGAATCACTGTCGGGATTAATTCCTGTATACATTTTAAACCCAGTCCAGTGGGTATTACTGTATAATACAAACCCATTCCTTTGGGCTATTTATCGCGGGCTGCAGCTACAGTGTCCCGTCGGTCTGTTGTGTACAAAGACCGACTTCAAAATAATAATATAATTCAGGTGCTCCCCATTATTTAACTTTGTGTTTGTGTAGATCATTGTGCGCGCGTCTAATTAAACGGTTCTTACTCACCTACGCTCCACTCGCATTTGTTGCGATACCGGTCGACTTTTTTCGACGGTATTATCGGCGAAAGCTCAAACGCCAAATCGCTATTCAGTTGCCGTTTGCGCGTCGCACACCATTCCGCGAGGGGCGGTTGTTTGCGTTGAATTATCGTCCCAAACCGTTGAAACAATATTCTCGCTTCTTCGCTCTTTTTCCTCAACTGTTTTGAACCGAATCGCCAATTAGTTACATACAAACCGTTGTACCCATACACGAATTCAATTAAATTAAACATTCATTAGGCTTAAATAAATAGATAATAGTGTGTTAAATACGAGATAAGTGCGATAGTACATACCGATTACAATAAATTATTTTTAAACATTATAGTACGAGATAAATAAGTGTATGGTGTATACAGGATGATTCACCAAGTATGCTTAGTGCTCACCCCATTTTTTTCTTCAATAATGTAGTCAGTAGTTACTCACTATCTTTTTTTTCAAGTTTTTAAATATTGAGATTGTTGTATTACTTAAGGAGTATCCAGGATACTGTATCCTGTAAAAAACTTCTATTTTCAAATGAGATACCCTCCCTCCCATTTTATACTACAAATTATTTAGCAGATAATCTTTCTGAAAGTTTTGACTATCAAAATCAATTACGAAAGAGTAGGTTTTAAATTATTTTACATTGTGAAGTATGGAATAAGGATAATAGGTCCATGACACCGAGTTGAGAACATATGGTGGATGCAGTGATTTAAAATTTTTAGGAATTGATATTAATCTATCCACATTCATAATTTTTTTGTAAAAATGGTCCAAGAATAGTAAATATTACATCTAATATTACATTTATTTTATATTTTTTAGGACTATCACCATTAGTATTAACTTTTTAACAACCGAGAAATTATTCGTTTGAATTTTAATTTTGATACGTCAAAACTTTCAGAAAAATGATCTGCTTAATGATTCACGGTAAAAAAGGTGGTTGAAAAATTTAAGTTTCTATATCACGGGACACGCCTCATAAAATACAAACAATTCAAGAATTTGAAAAATATATTATGTTCTTTAAATATTTAAAGTTTTCAAAAATCAGAATTTGAACAAATTTAAGCTCTTATAAAAGGAAAATGTAGGGGTGTACATGCTTACTGAATCATCCAATGTAACAAATATAGCACTAGTAAGTATTATAATAATACTATTATCGTATTTTAAAACCATTATTAATTTAACTACTGTGGTACACTCGTATAAATAATTTAGTTTATACCTAATTGTTTTGTACTCACTTGTTCTTCATATTCAATACTATGATAAGGAATTGTGGACATCAAAACCTGTTCACTAAGTGGAATATCTAGTCTAGGTCTTTTAGCTACAGGGTTTCCTTCTACGTATGTTAAATTCATGTTGGTTTTAGGCGTATCGGCCGTAACTAACTATATAAATGATAAATATGTATTGATTTTTTTTATTAAAAGTCAAAAAATATGATCAAGTACTAACCGTACTGATCAAAGAACGTCCTTTCCAGTTATATTTTTTTAATAGTCTTAGAGCAACAGCTTGTTCGGATTCGGTTGGAAACGTGAGGTATAGCCATGCGTTACCTTTTTTACTGTATCTAGCGTGTATGCAGTTTAATCTTAACTCCTCGTTGATCATTTTCAAAAATTCTTGTAGCAATGGATCCTAATAACAACAATTTAACTATAATATTACACGTTTATAAGAAAATATTTGAAGTAATGAAGTTTAACATTAGAAAAATATATTACAGTATACACTTAACTCAAATTATACTTAAAATAAGTCACATATTTAAATTATATAAAGAATGCGTTTTTAAGTAAACCAAGTACTCGGTATCTCTTTTTGAACACGGTATTAGTCCATAGGCACTAATAGTGTTTGATAATTGAGGGGGTTGAAGATTTTGACGTAGAGATAAAAATGTTCGCATATACCTACTTATTCCAACGTGGTGTTAAATCCTCAGGTTTTTTCTTAGGTTAGGTTAAAATTATATTAAATCAAGCCATATTTTGAAGAAACGTTGTTTCAATAATTCGAGTGATGATAATTGTCTAGTGTGCATACTAATTAATATATGGTAATAAGTGTGATGGAACTTTGTTTAGTTGATTTAAATCTTTAATATTCTATAAAAATGGTTCAGACTTATTCATTGCGCGGAACACAGTTATATACAGTAATAGCTTAAATATGTTTGGAAGCGACATACTTCCTAATGTTTATAATTAATCAAAATTGTATTATCAAATCGAAAAGATATTGATCCCTTTTGATCATCATTGTAAATATTTTTGAGTTTTCACCTTTTTTATTGAAAAACTTAAATTTTGAATTATCAATGCAATATCCACCACAGACCACAGCTTAAGAACCACTGATTAATAGCGTGCGAAATAATCAGTTATTACATTTTATACTCTATGAATCTATGGTATGTGGTCATGTGGGTATCATCTACTTTTAAATAAATACATTTTACATAAATAGTAATTTATATAGTCTGTTTACTTATTCATTATGAATAAAGTTGTTACTTATTTTAATTTTAAGATGACAATTACCTATGCAAATAATGTGTGTTAAAACTAGAGTATCTAAATATTAGAGCGGGCAGGTACCTACTTCAGTGCTCTATAGTAGTCTTAATCATTTTTACAAATTGTACATACATATCAAATATTTTTTTTATAATTTATACACCTATTTATTATATTATATATTATTTATAAATATGAATAGGTACTTTATAATTTAAATTAATATTCGTAAAAATAATTATCAAAATTTAATCAAGTGGGCTATTCGTAAAGTAATTATTATTGTTTGATTAATTACAATAATTAATTTACCTATCAATAATCTTATATAATATAATATGTAAAAAAAAATAATTACTTACCATTAACGAATAAAATCTAGGGAGACCGCTGACTTTTATTTTATACCGTAATTTATCGGAATTCACAGGTGTTGCAAAATTCATTTTAAATTTAGTAATTACTAATTTATGAACTAAGTGATTAATGTACAACGCACAAGTTTACGGTTAACTGTTTCGTTCGTAATGCTCCATGTATCGCTACTGAATGATTAATAAATTAAATCATTGCTTTGTTGGAATAATAGACTCTATGACCCCTCTACATTGATAAAAACAAAACAAAACGTGTTTAAAAAGAAAGATAAGATAGATATGTTTAGGTACTTAATTTTGTTGGTATAATCTTATTTAAATTAAAGGTGAAAGATGAAAAATTCCATGTAAAAGTTGTAAAAAACATTAATGCAATGCATACAATAGTTTATAAGATTTTAAATAGTAAATGGCTTAACGATTAAACAGCCTTGATCTTAGATTTATCATTTTACATAATATGGGAAATAATTTAAGACTGCAGTCCAATAAAAATATGTTTATTAGAGAAATTGGAATAGTATTATTATTGTACGTTTATTACGTTCATATACTTCCCAGTTTTCTTTTGGCTTGCGAGTTACTGCAGTGTAATAGGGTTATACAATTTGATACATTAAAAACGATTGCCTAACTGTTGAGTGTTATTTGTTATTTGAATAGAAGTACAATTTTATTATTGTTTTATAGTAATACCAAGTATAAAATAAAATGTTTTGAGTTGGTAATATTTTTTATAATATTAATATTTACTATTTAAAATGTATTGTTTCGCTTTCAAACTAAATATTTCATTTAAATTAAATACTATATTTCGTAAACAAAAATAGTAGGGATAAGTAGTCAAATATTTAGACTTTTCAATATCATTGAAACTGAAACTATTAATCATAAGCTTGTCGGTCTGTTTACAAATGTTGTAATTTTAAGCATTCTAAAGGTCTAAAAATAGTACTGTGTAACATTTTAAGATCAAAAGAATATCTCAAATTAATTTCCAATGCAATATATTAATAAAAAGTTTAATAAATCTATGAAATGCGCAAGTACGTACAACAAATAATATACATACAATAAATATTCTTTTAGAGAGTATTTATTAATGTATTCATTTTTTTTAGTAATGGAACGAGTCTGAACTTGTTTTTAATACTACAAAAACTGAAATCAAAATGAGTAGATACTTACGAATAAAAATGTATTCAAGAAAATATATAGATAAAGAATATCCAAAGTATAGACAAAACAGTAGACAATCCTGTTGCTTACTATACATAATATCACTATTAAATAATACATATTATGGTTTATAGAATAAAATATATTAATAATTCCCACTTGCACTATATGTAGTTACTATGTTTACAAATAAATAGTACTCTTTAATTACGTGGTAGACAATTAAACGTGGAACCTTAATAGTTGCTCTAAATATTATCAAAGGTCATAAAGTGTTTTCCGTGTAGATTTTATACATTTATGAAACTAAAATTATAATACTATGTATCATAATATAAATTCTGCAATAATGTCAATAGATGTCTATACAAAAATTAATTTGTAGGTATTAATGCATTATAGAAATCTGGTATTAAAATCGTTAAGTCGTATACGGAATATAAAGTCTTAATTGCCTACCTGCCTATTTGTTATTGTTGTTAATATAATGTATTGAGAATTTACTATGATAAAGGTAAATTTAATTATGATATTAAGTAGTATATTTAATATACAAAAAAATTTAAGGAGTTGTTTTTTTTACTAAACATCAAAAAAATTAAAAATCTTTAATTGGATTTAAACTTTAATTTAAACGGAGCTACCCGTCAGCTTCGTTTAAATCCACTAATTTAGTATATCTCTTTAAAAAACATTAAAAAACACAAAAACCATTTTGATGTCCCTTAAAAGTTTTAAAGAGACACAATAATTATAGAAAGTAAAATAATATCGACCAATATTAGTTTCAAAATCAATAAGCACACATATTATATGTTAAGCTTTAATTTATTATTAGGCTTATGTCATTGTAAATAATACATTTTTTACGAATATTGGTGACTGAAATACAATAGTTCCACAGAATTTAATGGTACAGCTAAAAATATGATTTAACTCTACCCAACATTTCTAATACAAATTTTTCTGTATAGGTTCTGCAATGTTGAGAATAATTTGTTTATTTTCTTATTTCAGAGTAGTGCATAAAACAATTACATAGCAGTGAAATAATATATAATAAAATTAGACATGGTTTGTAATAACTATATTAAGTATAGAAATATTAATATTTTGATAGTAATACTTTGTACAAAATATATATACATTACTGCACTAATAGTTTCTCCATTTAATCTCAAATAAGTAAATACCTAAATAATATGGAATACATAATTATTTACGTGTCTCATTATATTTAAATGACATATTGTACATGTATGATATGCCTCTGTAATGAACCAAGATGGTATGAGGATACCTTTATAGAAATACTAATAGTCTATTAATGTGTTGTACTGTTTTAAATTTTAGTTATCGTGAGTATAAATTTATTGTAACATTTAACTGTTGAAGCCTAGTACGTTTGTCATTATAGTATAGGTACTAGTATCAAGGTATGACCTAGACGATAGGGTCAAAGGTTTTGAAACGTATTAATTCAATAACTGAGGACATTATTTTAGTACAAAGGACATGTCTTTCTGTTTTACATAAACAGTGGTAATAAAACTTTCGTAAATAAACTGTGACCAGTACGACCGCTTATTAAAATTTAACTTAAAAAATATTTTCTTTTAATAGTTATCACTTATCATATAACCCATAAATTAAGAGATAAATAGATATTTAATATTTGTGGGATAGACGATAGTATAGTAATAGGTAACTAATAAATGATAACCTATATTAAAAATAGTGTAATAATTTAAATACAATGTAGATAAAAATATAAAATACATTATACAAAAATGTTATATTACATTTATAAAAACTTATTTACGTAATCATTCGTCAGACTGAAAATCAAATAATATATAGTTAATTAGATTCGATAAGAAATAATGTGTTACAGACTTACATATTATATACATCATTGATCGATATTATTGGATGTTAAATATTACAATTTTATGAAATTTTCATACGTAGTGGGTGGGGTTGGAGACATGTACTTGTGGCGGTACGAACTTTTTTATCAGTAAATTTCAGTTCCTTCACTAAAATATTTTATTTGCTCAGTTAATCCGAGGAGGGAGAATTGCCTCGAAGATCCTATACAACATAACATTTCATGTCCAATTTTCAAAAACCGCCAATTCTTATAACATTTCAATAGATATAGAATTTTATAATTAAATAAATACTGCGCTATTATTAACAAATAGTGTATTTTTTAATAGCTTTTATCTTTTAACATTTATTTATTATGCTATACACATTGTTTTGTTACATATTTAAATATATTATGTCTTTTGGAGCAGTAAAAATTCTTCAATATTCAACCTTGATGGTGGTTTCTAAGCAGGCTTGAAGTTTTCACCAAATAATTATGTTGGCATTTTATAGATATGATAATTTTCAAAAATATTTTGTATCATTTTGTACTGTTAATAGACATTTAAAATAGGTTTTACTACTTTTTCGATATGATATGTGTTTTAGAGGAAAATGCTTGAAAATGTTATAACAAGGTTTTCCGTAAATCGTTATTAATATTCAATCTAAAAATATCAAACGCATATATTCACAACTTTTTTAAAATTAATTAGGTAGTACACTTTCTTTTGTTATATATTTTAAATAATAATAAGTGTATTTATTTATACCTTGCGAATTAAATGTATTATATTTTGCTTTCCAATAATTATTGTTTTTAAATATTTTTTTACCACTACAAGAATGTAATTAAAAATAAATTTAAATAAAATGGTGGACATTTCAAATATATTTAAATAGCTCAACAATATATAATATTATATCAAGTTTATTAAAAAACTGAAAATTTCTTGTCTCTACTGGTAGTTATTCGTTTTTTAATTAAAGCAAGATATAAACAACTCTGTTATTAAGTAATTAATAATTTTTTTTTTTTGTATTTTAATATTTGTCAATTAAAAGTCATTATTTAGAACTGAAACTACTAAAGAAAAAATAACTAGATCGAATTCCCCGAAAATACCCTGAACTTGAAAAACCCTGAATTTTTCTGATAACAAACGTGATAAAAACACTTAATTTTTAATAAAACACAATTTTGTAAAATTAATGGGTACATTCATAGCATTGCTCAGAATCTAATAAAGTTAGTTACATCTGCTCATAGAATGAAATAATTGTCTCATTATTCACCCTAATGTATTGTCCACGACTCCATAATATGTGAATTACGTGTTGTTGTTTTTTGTTGCTATGGTAATTACACCTACAACAAATTTAATCCATGCTATTATGGTAGGATTGTAGTTAGTAGATAACATATGTTTTTGATCAAAATCCTATAATGTCTTAAGAATTATTATACAAGTATCAAATTTAAATTAATTTTTTTTTTAATATGTCAGACATTCGGCAAATCTTCATTATGAAAACAGCAGGTATATTATTATATTTATGTTTATATAAGTGTGACATTGTGTTGTGTGTATATAGTACCTAGGTACCCATTTTTAATAAATATAGGTATACATTAAATGTTATTCATTTACAGGAAACTTCTTTGGGCTTGAAACATTTGATGAAAATATTATTTTAAAATCGGGTACTGAACACTTAAACGCTTTCTTAAACTCATCTAATTGTTGCACATTATACATAAAAAATACAGACCCTGAAACACTTGAAGCAAATGACAAAATCGTAAGTAAAAAAATAATATTCAATAGTTGTGATAACGTATAGTATAGACTATAAACTATAGGTTTACAAGTATACAAAAGTATATATAATAATTATTTAGTTTTTAACAACTTCAATGACAATGGCAATGACAAGTGACAACGATATTATACACCTGTTATAAATATTTATCACAATTTTATTTGTTATTTATAGGTTTTTCAAAAAAATCAGAATAGCAAAGTAATAGTATTTTATAAAACACGATCTGAGAGTATAACAGAAGATAATTTACACTCTATTATATGCGTGTATTCGATGTTAGATTCTCCAACAGAAGCACTATATCATAGTTTACATTACATATACACACCTTCACTTTTAAAAGTAAATAATATAATAATATTTATAAGTTATATATACATAGACAATACCTAACGTATATTTACATATGCTATATTTGTAAACGAAATTTTCTGAAAATTCTTATAAACACGAATAGAAATGTAATAATTATTTGTTATAATTATTTATAGGATACTGAATCAGAAATAAAACTCGATCCGAAACTACAATGCCTGATTTCAGACCTAGAAATGGGATTGAAAACTACTATTTTAAAGTCATCACTTCATCGGTCAAATAATTCAATAGAACCGCATTTAGGAGGTAATTATTATACAAATACTTAAATTATGTAGGTACATTACAACGAGAAATATTGAAACAATTTAAAATTGTTTTCGTAGCTATTCTTGACATTGAAGATGAAGCTGACTATTGGTGTGTTGTACAAAAACATACAAAAAATAAAAAAGAATCGATCGCAGCTGAAAAAATATGTTCATTATTTTCACCTATAACAAAACAATTAAAGTATATTATATTATTTTTTATATTAAATAGATATATTTTGTGTACATAATAATATAATACTATCGCATTACATAATCCTACTTTACCATTTTTTTTTAGAGAATCTTCTATCCAGGATATGGAGGAATGTTTAGAAAACATACACAATTGTCTCGATGATATATGGAAAATCGAAGAAATTAAATATCCTCAAACAAGAATGGAACATTTATTTGAAGTTATCGGAAACGGTATGATAAAACTAATTCAAAAAACAACAAGTGATATGAATATATGGAATGGAGATCATAATGAAAATATCGATGTGTTAAAAATGTGTATGAAAACCTGTAACAAATGGATTAAAACGTGTGAACAATTGACCATGTTGTATTGGCCTAATTACACTTATCATAAATGGATTGGTCCAACATTTTTGCCGAAAAACTTAATAACATTTTCAAATCATATTAAAGAAGTTAGTCTTAAACCTAATTATGAGTAATCTCGTTTTAATTTATTATTTATTTTAGATAATATCAATTTTATGTGTAAATAACCAAATGATAAAATTATTGACTGCCTACGAGCAAGAAAAATTAAGAACTGCAGACAATTTAAAATCATTTATCGGTAAAAATTAAAAACTTCTATTTTAGTGAATTTGGTATCGTTATTGCCTACTATATATTATTTATTGATAACGTATATACTAAAATAGTTATTAATATTGAATGTATAGAATTCAATGACGTAAGTCAGTTAAATACTTACACAAAAGAGAAATGGGAAGCTGCTGTGGAAAAATTTGAACAAAAATTGCAACCAGCTGAAGATTTAATTGCTGGGAAACTTCGAAATTTGATTAATAGTAAAAAATCAAACACCGTAGAAGTAATAACAATTAATAATATTATTACATATTTGTATGGTATATTTTAATTATCGAAACGTTATTATTAATTTTTAAATAGCTAATACATGAGTTTATTCGCTATCAAGAAATAATAGAACGGCCAAAAATGTATGTTCAACTTAAAGGAGAATTGGAAAATTTCCTGAATTGCTTAAAACAAATTATCAGTGTAATTGGAGATAATGTCGACGGAGAACAAAAAATGAATGTACTAGAACTAGCAGGTTTAGAACCAATTGTACAAAGTTTATACTCATTGAAACAGCAGGAAGCTAAGGTATAACTCTAAATACCTACTCACGAACTTTGAAACTATAGTGTTGGAAAATGCCTTTCTATTTGATAAATACATTTTTATATCTAATATAAAATTCATTTCAGTTAAATGATATCGAAAAAATAAGCGATCGTATACTAGCTAATTTAAATGATTATCAACAACTCAAAGACACATTAACAGTTCAAAAGAAAATGATTAACAACATGGTTACAGAGACCTATGGTAATTGGGTAAAAGATAGAAGATCAGCAGTCATTAACAAAAGTTTTAGGTATAAAACACTTCAACTATTTAAAAGTTTTAAAGTTACGGCCAATATTTATTACAGTATTACATCTACCTATGTAAGTAGGTAATTTAATAATTATGGGCGTATTTCTAAAAAAAATGAAGAAACTTAGGAAAACCATTTTATTTTATTGAATTTGTGTCTAATTAAAGCTTTACTAATCGTAATATGCTTAGGTACTTAGTTGTGCTAGATTGGTACTAAGGGTATACCAATGAATTGTATGTAAGTTTCATGTAATAATAAATTAACAAACCTAGGCCTTCGCCATTGACTCAACCAATCACAGATGTGGATTTGTATGACAATGTTTTTCTAATTACTTGAAAATGTTAATTTTATGAAGATTACATGAATAGGTATAAGAAAGTGTATTTATTCACATTCTTTGAAGAAGAAATTCATAAATGTTGAATAGTATTATAGGTAGGTATGTATTGTTCACCTATGACATTAATTTGGTAGTCTATAAATATAAGAAATAAAGATAGTATACCTAAATATTGTCTTGAATAAAAAATAAGTATTTGTACCTTGTAGGTCAAGGTTTGTTATATTGGGTTAAATAATTATTTCTAATTCGTTTGTACAAAAAAAAAATAGTAAAACTGTGGTCAAGCGCTTACCTAGCAAGTGTTGTACACTTCTGCTGCAATATTGTAAGAGTTAAACATTTTCATACAAGCCACAGTAAATTTAAACAATTTAGTAGTATCTATTGCTCTTTTATTATTGGTTTTATAATACAAGATAAATAGAAACAGGAAAAAGGTTGCGCTGCTCGCTGTTTAGCTTCCATAATATTGTTAAAAGAAATAATAAATTATATCGAGAATAGAATAGATAGCATTGATTACCGGAGAACCGTTGGTAGTCATAGTCATGATAACCCGAATACAGATTGTACCTTATTTTACACACATTTTCTGACTTACTCAATTGCGTGATTACATTTTATGAAGATAAAAAAAACAATATAACATACATTATTTACATTATATACAATATACATACATATTATATTTTATTTTATTATTAAATGTTCATGAACTATGCATATTGCCCACAATGAATTGGACATTATATATAATATGGGCTCGAAAATTGTATTTAAAATTAAAATATAGAAAATATAGTCGATAGGTAGAAAATATTTTACTAATTATAACTAATTTGTATTTAATATGTGTTAAGGTGGTCTATATGATTATTGACTATTGTCAATCTAGCACAAAATAATAATTTATTATTAGTACCTAATAAATAAAAATATAATTCTAAAATTAGCTTATGATTGAAGGTTAAATTCTGATGATCCTGTGATTTACTTTCAATCCAATAAACTGATGAAAGTCAATTTTAATCCAGATATAGAATTACTAATTAGAGAAGTAAAAATGTTAAAAATTCTTGGCTATAATATTCCATCGGAGATAGAAAATGTGTCGGATATGGGAAGCAAGTTTATACGGCAAGCAAAATCTCTCGAACAAGTATGAAATTAAAATATTTATTCAACTTTATTTGGTGTATGATTGGTTCATTATAACTATTAAAATATGATCCATACTTTAGATAGCTTCGTTTCATAATACAATAGGAGATCGAATGATCTCTTCTCAAAGACCTATGATGTTGTCATCAGCAATTGAGTTGTTAAATCTTGTTAAACAGCAACAAAATGTGACATGGACCGATATCCATTCTGTTGATATTTATATACTTGAAATGCGAAAACTAATAGAGAAAATATCACTTGAAAATCAAACGTTAGCTAATTATCACCAATCCATATCCAATAAGGTAAACAAGATAATAAAATATTAGTAAAACATCCAATTAACCATTTCATTGTAATCATATAAAAAATAAAATGTATTTTATGTTACTAACATATTTTAGATTATAAATCTTATGAGCATAGATGTTTTGCAAGAACAACAACAATGGAAGGTCGGTTTAAAAAGCATCAGAGACATTGTGAGACAAGTCGAGGAAAAAGTAATATAAAGTTTAAATTTATAAATTATATTTTGTATAAAAAAGAATAATATATCTGAGTAATATCGGTCGTTTTTTCAAAAGTTCTCCAACTGTGAAGCATGGAAAACACACTTGGATTTTCAAATATACAAAGCCTTAAACCTTAGATATCAAATAGGACTAGAAGCTCTTAATCAACATTTGCCAGATTTTAGAATAGAAATTGTGTACAGGTATAATTTATTGTATAAAGGATATGAAAATTTAAATTAAACATTTTTAAATACATTTATTTTTTATTAGGCAAAGACAGTTAAAGTTTAACCCTCCAATAGAAGAGATACGAATGAAGTATTTTTCTCTACTGAAAAAGTTTATATCAGTACCAATTGGTTTTCGAGGTATAGTGGATTCGTCTGTTTCAATATTTGCATCCATTGTAGACCGGTATGTAAAAATGATTATTATTTTTTTATATTATTTAACCATTTTAATAATGTATTATTTTTATTTTTATAAGTAATGCATCTAAATTTACTAAGTTGTTCTCAAGAGCCGAAAAGTTATTTGAGAGATTAGAAAATATTTTAAAAGAATGGGAAAATAGAGTTTCACTAGGGTCAATAGACATTGAGAAAATGATTCAAGAAAATATTAAAACGGCACACGACTGGGAAAACAATTTTAGATCCTCCAAGTCGTGGGGTCAACAGATAGCTAAATTAAACTGGTGAATTATATATATTATAATATATTATAAAAAAATTACTTTTACAATAAACGTTAAAATGAATTATTTATCTAACTATTTAATATTGTAGCGCTGAGTTAAATGTTGAGTGCTTTATTGTTAGCACTGCAGCAGTGCGATTAGAATTGGAGACACACAATCGTCGATATTGGGATACAATGTCTACTTTACTGCATTCGTCGATTTTATTTGACATTGCTAGGTTGAACAAATTTATTGAAGAATCTATGAATATGCTTCAACAACAAACTTCGTCCGCAAAACAAGTGAACAATAATCATAAAAAAATAGTTGACGCGTCATACGAAGTAAAATCTTTGTAAAAAATATTTATCCGAAAATTTAAATCACTTACATTTTTTTATATTTAGATGAATCTTATAGTCTTGGAAATTATAAAAAAACAAAAGGTTTTATCAAATTGGACAAATGAAAAAGTAGATAAAATGAATCAGGCCTTATCCAATTGGGAAAACTTTAAAAATATGCTAGAAAATCATCAAATGGTTATGAAACAGCAGATAGATGCAATGAAAAGTAATTTAACTGCGGAAATGCAAACCATTTTAAACATGTTTGAAACATTCCATTCGAAGTGGCAACAATATAGACCAAAAGGTTTTGAAGACGATAATAGCTCCAAACTGAAAAAAGTTGTTGAATTTTTAAAAGATAGTCGTGCTGAATGGAATATGCTAAAAGAACAGAAAGAAAAAATAGTGTATGATTATCAAGCAATTGTTAACTATATATAATTCAAGACAATTTTTTTGTTGTATAGAAATGACTGCAAAGATGCTTACATTGATATACCGGACTTCAGTTCATATGATTCTATCGAAAAGGATTTGTTACATTCTGAAAACATATGGGGCCTCTACGATGAATTTAATTCAGGTTAAAAATATGTCCATCATAAAAAAATATAGAATATATTAAAACATGGTGGTAAAAATATAATTTCAGATTTACAAATCATTGGCCAAGAAAAATGGATTGAGTTTCGTGGTAAAGCTTATAAAAAATGTATGGATTTTATTTTAAAATGGCAAGAGAAAATTAAAGAAACGACTACATCTCCGTTAACAATTAAAATACACAATGAATTAGAAACCTTAAAAGTAATTGATCACATGATTTATTTAATGTTTAAATTAATATTGTAGACTGTGTTGTAAAAATATGTTGTTTTTAGGTCTTTTCGCTTTGCATTAAATATGTTCAGGGAGAAACCTTTACAGAGAAACATTGGATCGAAATGTTTTCATTAATTGGAATTCCGTATAAGCATATTGAACAATTGAAATTTGAAGATTTTATTTTAGTAAAAGATAAAATCAAAGAAAAACTAACTAGTTTACAGGTAAAAAAAAAAACTAATACTTAAAACATAGATTTCTAAAAATATAGATGTATGTTTGAAGGAATTAAATACTAAAGCAACTAATGAAATTACAATCAGACAAGCACTATCTGAATTAGATGTATGGGAATTTGAAACACATTTCTCTACTATAAACTATGTGGACTCTAAAGGCCACAATATTCGGATCATCAACGATTTTAAAACTATATTCAGCTCGGTAAGATGAATGTTTTTATATAAAAACAAATGCGTTTAGTATTTTGCAATAAAAATAATAAAAATACTACCCATGATAAAGAAGTACAGTGTACATATTTTCATGAAATAATTATCTTGCTATACCAAACTGTTATGTATTTTGTTTGGATATAGATCGGAGAGAAACAATGTTTATTACAGTCAATTAAAAATACTTCAAACGATGAACAATTTCTAGACAAGTCTAATGTGTGGGAAGGTAAATTAATGGAACTTGATGCATACCTAAGACAATTTTCCCATATACAAAGAAAGTGAGTTAGGTCGACATAGGTTTAGATTAAAACATTATTAAAAGTAGTAAATAAATATTAATATACATCACTAATTTTGGCAGATGGCTATACTTAGACCCAATATTTGGTAGTGGCGCATTGAAAATCGACAAAGAAGTAAAATTAAGATTTGATAGAGTGGATAGAGATTTTAAATACATATTGCAGCAATCTTTGGATTCGAAAGTCTTACAGTTTTTGAAAATAAATAACATAAAAAATTTGTTAGAATCCATGCTTAATTTATTAGCAACAACAAAAAAGAGTTTAAACGATTTTCTAGAGGTAAAAAAATGTGTACATACTTATTTATTTTAATAATTATAAATATTCTGAATTGTATGTTATAATACTATTCAATGGTAATAAATTGTTATTTGATATTATTATAAAAAGGATAAGCGAAAGAATTTTCCAAGATTTTACTTTCTCAGTGATGAAGATCTATTAGAAATGATCGGACAAACAAAAAAAGTATCTGTAGTACAAGCTCATCTTAAAAAATTATTTAGTGGGGTACAAACTGTACATTTCAATTCGTCTGGAAATATAATAGCGATAGAATCACCTCAAAATGAAATAGTAAACCTCGACAAGCCGGTTCAAGTTTCCAATCAAATTGAGGTATTATGAAACTTTTTTTTAATGGACGTTTATATCGTACTATATTTAAATAGGTAAATACTTTAGTGGTTGGACTAGGTAGATTTTTATTAAAAACTAAAATTACACAGTGTTGCTATTCAAATCTAAATGTAAAAATTTTGGTTTAAAATGTTTGATTTAATTTATCAATTTTTTTGTGTCCAACTAAAAAAAAAATTTAAAAAAAGTTTTTCTATGTAAAATAATTTTTTTAAACTTCATTGGCTTACCTAATTAAGTTATTAATGTCCTAATATAATTAATTGTTCACAGGAATGGCTTAAATCGCTTGTTCAAGAAATAACTAATACGTTGAAAACATGTTTTTTGAACTGTCTAAAAGAACTAGACCCTTTGAAATATCCGTCACAGATTTTATGTATGGTTAATGAAGTCCTTTTCAGTTCAAGATGCGAAGACGCAATAAAAAAACAACAATTACAGCAATTACAAAAGTCTCTAAAAGTAACCGAATAATATTTAAAAATAATATTAATAAGTTAATTAATACTACTCTTATTTCGACATTTCGAATCAATAGTAGGTATATAATCCATACGAACTATAATCAGTAAAATCACAATATTATATAAGGATTACAATTTTTAATAAATTGTATTTCTTCATTAATATTATTTAAAAGTTGTCTTAAATTAAATAAAAAATAAAATTTTAAACAATTTCAGAATCAACTAGGTACTTATACAGCATTAAATGTCGAAAGTACTGTAAGAGGAGAAAATGTGCTACACTTAAAAATAAAGGGTCTAATTTTAGACACAATACATCATATTAGTGTAGTAGACGAACTTATTAACTTGCGAGTGACATCTATCCACGATTGGGAGTGGCAAAGAAGAATAAGGTTAGGTTATAATTGTTTATACTAATTTATGAAATAATACGAATTAATAAATAAATTGCGCCAAAGGTTTTATTCACATTCTGATGGTGAAATAAGTATTAGAATGGTGGATTCGGAATTCACGTATTCGTACGAATATCAAGGAATATCGCCTAAACTGGTTCACACGCCACTCACAGACAACTGTTATCTAACACTCACTCAAGTATATTATATTATATTAAGCATTAAACGCACCTGTTGAGGCTATAGCCGGTTATTGATCTAATGAATGACAATGTTCTTCTTATCATCAGGCAATGAGTATGGGATTTGGAGGAAATCCATATGGACCCGCTGGAACCGGAAAAACAGAATCCATCAAAGCGCTCGGATATTTATTTGGCCGACAAGTGCTGGTTTTTAACTGCGATGAAGGCATAGATATCAGATCGTTAACACGCATATTAATCGGTTTGGCAAGATGTGGAGCTTGGGGATGTTTTGACGAATTTAACCGCCTAGAAGATTCTACACTGTCAATGATCTCAACAAGAATACACCCAATACAAGAAGCGATTAAAAACAAAGAAACTAGCTTCGTATTGGAAAATCAGAAGGTTTGACATTTAAGTTATCGCAGTATAATTTATTTTATTAAATCCATCTAAGAAATTATTAAATCTGGTTTCTTCAAATGGTATAATTACGATTGTCAGTGGAAAAGTATGTACCTATGTGACTATTTCTAAATATCTTAAATACTTATTACAACTGATAAATTTAATCTAAAAAATGCTACTTATTCATATACTACATATTATATATACTATTTAATATAAGGAGATATTATATAGATATAGATACAAATTATACATGACGAATTCAATGTTGATTAAAAATTTTTGAAAAAACTTGAATAAATTATTACAATTACCTACTTTAATAACTAGGTACTTAATAGTATCTGAGTAGATAATTTATTATTTTATATTTAGTAGTTATAAGGGCATACATGATATTTTTTGGGAATATTCATATGTTGTTTATAGAGTTTTTAAGATAGTAAACATCTTTATCCTATTCATCACAATATTTTAAACTCTAGTTATCTATACAACATAGTTTTCCGACTATCACAACAATATTATATATATATTATAAGTTTATAAAACAAAGGTTAGGTAGTAGGTAAATATTATAAAATTAGACAGTAGGTCATATATTTTGCTTAATGATTTAAAAATAATATATTTCAGATTGATTTGAATTTGAACGCGGGAATATTTGTAACATTAAATCCAGCAGGACAAGGTTATGGCGGTAGAAATAAATTACCCGACAATCTCAAGCAACTTTTCAGACCTGTAATTATGAGTAAACCAGACCAAACATTAATAGCTAACGTAACTCTTCACGCCGAAGGATTTAAACACCCTCAAACGCTAGCTAAAAAACTCGTAGAAACCTTTGATTCTGCCAAGTAAAGTTTTATTGAAGAAATATACAATAGTTTAAGTTAGATACAACTATATATTTAACGACTATAAAATTATTTCCATTAGGCAATTGTTGAGTGATCAGCAACATTATGATTGGGGTCTTCGAGCTTTGAAGACGGTAATTGGTTTTTGCGGTACTATCTTGAAGGCTTCAGCGGTGACTTTAAAATCGCTTTCAGAAGAATGTTCAGTGGCCGTACAGGCGTTGGAATTGAACACTATTTCAAAACTAACGTTTGATGATTGCGTACTTTTCAAATCGCTTATATCAAACATATTTCCTGAAGTAAAAGTTACTAACAGCACTCAAATATATGATACATTGGTTCAGAAAATAAGGAAAGCAGCCGAAGATATGGAATTACAAATCAATCCAAGACAAGTAAATTTTTGAAAATACAGCCGTTTAACAAGATCTAAGTGAGTTAAATGTACAATATAATTTATTTAGGAACAAAAATGTATTGAACTTTACGAACAATTACAACAACGCATGGGAGTAGTGGTAATGGGTCCACCGTCGACCGGAAAAACAACAATAATTCAACTATTGTCACGCGTAATGACATTTAAAAGCTTTATAGATTTTCGAACAGTCTTAAATGAGTATTTGTATTTTTCAGGCCTTAACCACTAACAACAATATAAAAATACATAAAATAAACCCAAAAGCTCAATCACGATCTCAATTATTAGGAAAAGTAGATTTGGATACTCGTCAGTGGATCGATGGCATAATCAGCAAAGCTGCTCAACAAGCATATTCAGAGAATCCCGGTAAAAACAATATTTATCTATGTGCAATAATAATAATAATAAAAATCGGGCAAGTGGGTATACATAAGGTGTCTAGATGTCTATTAGGTCACTGAATGGATATGTTAAATTCGAATTCAATGATGTAAAATCATTGTATGCTAAAAATGATTCTGAGAGAGGTCTGTCAGCCTATAATATTACTAAGTATATTGTATGATATCATTGTGATAAAGTAATTTGTTTTAATATTAGGCATTAATAAATTAACTAGACGATAGATACTTATCGTGTACACAGTACACAAACACTTACACACACAAAATAAAATAAAAATGATAAAAAAAAATAATACTTACAAATCACAGTAAAAAAACAAATGATAGTGTGATTTATAAAATGATAAACTAATGTTTAACCTACTCTAATTTAAGATATTAAAGAGCGATAATGTCTAAACTCAAAAATTTGTAAACATTTTTGTATTAACAAAGAAATATTTTTTAATACTGTCAATATTAGCCAATTAAAAAAATTAATAGGCTTATACCGAAATAAATTTTTGTTTTACCATCAAAAATAGACAAACTATAACTGCAGTGTTTGCCTTTTAATAAAATAATCATAGTAAATAAATAAGTACTCAATTAGTTATTAAAATTTATTCCTTGGTTTTTTTCACACAAATTAAAATAGCTTTTAAAACATTACAATTTAATGATTACATATTATTAATTATGTTTGATAACTATTGATTTAAGATGTTTTTTATAGATATTATTTCTTGGATAATATTTGATGGAGATGTAGACCCCGAATGGATAGAATCGCTCAATTCAGTCTTAGATGATAATAGATTATTGACATTACCATCTGGTTGGAGAATTCAATTTGGGAACAATATAAATTTTATTTTTGAAACTCATTCTCTTAGACATGCATCTCCCGCGACTGTATCGAGAATGGGTATAATTCTTCTCAGGTAATAAAAATAAAATAAAAATTGACATTCCTACACCAAAAAAGTATTATTAATGTTGTTTATAACTATTCCTTATGTACTGCAGTGAAGAAGACACTAGTACAAAAAATGTAATTGATTCTTGGATTAATAAATTTTCTAATAGTAATATAGTAAAAGATTACGAAATTCAATTTTATAAAGGTAAAAATATAAATTTAAAAATAGTTCTATGAATATAGAATAAATAATATTGAATATTTCAAAGCTCTGAAATGGCTGGAAATTAACGGACAAGCTGTCTGTCCATGTTCGGCGATATCAACAGTAAAAAATGTCTTACATCTTTCAACCGACGTTAAATCGAAATCCCATTTCATCATATGTCTAATTAACGGATTAGGGGCAAATTTAATTTCATCGCATAGAGATAAATTTACACAAATGGTAAAATGTATACAATAAAAAAAAAACTAAATAAGATCTATAATATGGTGTTTATAAAAGGTTTTTGAAATGTTTGGAGAGTATGTGCCGGAAATAAATGACGCAAAATATTATTGTTATAACGAAATAAGAGATAATGTAGAAGCTTACAATTTACTAGATACGGAAAATTCGAATTTATTTGGAAACAAAATTGGTGATTTAATTGAAACTCCTAGAATAGCAAACGCTTCTGATATCTTAGTCAAATGGATACAACATAGTACATCAATTTTTGTTGTTGGACCATCGGCATCGGGTAAAAGGTATAATAGTTCGTTAAAATGATATCACTAGGTACAATATACGACTTAATCTTTTTATTTTTTCAGCAAAACTATTTTTAAATCTACCAATCTTTTAAGAGGAATTGAATGCGTCACAATCCATTGTAGTGCTCATACTTCACCGGAACAGATTTTATTAAAAATGTCACAGGTAATAAAATAAAATTACAAACCTATATATTGATGAATTGGACTCGTATATATAGTCATATAGAAGAACTTCACTCTTAACTCACCTCTCGATCATCCCTACTCCAGTTAAATATGCTATTATAGACAGTATTTATATTAATGATGGTCTACATTTCTATATGAGAAAAAATTTAATTTTAAATTTTAGATAAAAATATATTCTTTCTCTGAAATATTTAAAAGGAAAGTTTCACTATTTTGTTAATTTTAACATCAGAAGTTCACTTATGATAGTTAATATTTATTTAATATACGTACCATATTGTTTTCAAGGTATGTGTGGTAGTTTCTAACAACAAAGGTAGGATTTATCGGCCAAGAAATTCGGAAAGGTTAATTTTGCATCTCAAAAATTTAAATCACGTCAAACCAGATAAATGGGGTTCAATTCATCTAGCTGCATTTATACAACAAGTGAGTGTAACATTTTTAACAACAATAATTATAAATTTTTTATATACATTTTACTCATTTTAGTGATTTTAAAAGGAAAAATAATTAATTATGTCTACATTCGTTGTATATGCAAATTAAATATGTTTTAGTTAATTTTTTTTGGAGGATTTTATGAGCCCGCTACTTTGGAATGGATGGGAATTGACTCTAATATTGTAATAATTAATAGTTTAACTTCAATAGACGGCATTAACCCAAGGCTGGTATCAGCTAGTAACATTTTACATATTGAGTAAATAAAAACAAATTAAAACTATTATATTTTGTTAAAATGATAATACATTTTCAAACTTTGATATTTTATAGAGCACCCCAAAATCATGAACTTCAAAAGATTTGTTTAGAATACGTAAGCACAATGGTAAAAGACAATTCAGAAATAATAACTAATGCAATAGTAGATATATTAGTGAAGGTATTTATTACATCGGTTATCGGTTTAGTCGATACCTGTTACAATAAAGTTCATTAAATATTTAAATATAGGTAACAATGTTATATTTATAATATTTCTAGACTAGAGAAACGCTTACATCAGTACAGACACCTCATTATACATTTACAAATCATATTTTAGTGGAATTATGTCAGAATCTAAGCCGATACCAAATTAAAGATGGAAATAATGCAGCTCAAGTAATAAACAAAAAGTTTTTGATCCCTTCAATATTAATAAAACCATATTTCAGGTTTTGTTTTTCGAAGCAAATCGCATTTTTAATGATCGACTAGTGACGTATGAAGATAAGTCAAAATTCGAAGGAATAATTCATAAGATTTATGCAGATCTTCGTTTGAATTTAAAATATGAAGGTGATCGTATAGTAACACACATGTATTAACATTTATACATAATATTATTAGACGAGTTCTAATTTGAATGTATTTTCATCGCTTTAAATAAGTAAATTGTTCAATTAAGTTTTGTTAAATATTAACCTCATTATAAAATAAATAGTTAAAAATATTATTGGTAGTTTAATAAACAATAACAATTCATTTTTAAATTTTAATAACTAGGGCTTGACAATTTTATACAAGGTTCATAGTATAAATGATATAGTGGCTCTTACAAAAACCTAACAATTTCAAAAAAAGTTCTGCATAATTTGTTCAATATTACAATTTAAAATCATATCAACATTGGATGTATAATAAAAAATAATGATTTTAGTTACTTTGTTAAAACTTACAAAATATTATTCTTGGATAATAGAGGTATGCGGTTATTTTTTGGCAAAAACTAACGTATAAGAAATGATAAATAAATTGCCTACTAATAATAATATAAATATAATATAATAAGATATCCTAATTCCTAAGAAATATAGGCTAACAGATCACTTCTACATAAAATTATTTTTCATGCACAATGATTTACCATTGAATATTATTTTAACACATCCATTACAATGATATACTCCATGACAGGTTACCTCCTTTTGAACTTACTACACAGCTGAGTGACTTATCCAGCATTTTTAAAATATGAAAACAAATTTTCATATAAATTATTATTTTAAATAAAACCTTTTGCTTTTTTTATTTACTGTTTAATATTTATTGTGAAATATTGTTGATTCTTCTGACGAGTTACCATAATATATTTCAATAATTCAATATGCCTGCTATTTATTATTGAGGTAAAACAAATAGAAATGTTAATAAAAAAATAAAATCCTTAAAATATAATTCTAAAGATTAAAAAAATATTATTTAAATACCGCCTGATTTTCGAAAATAATTAGTGGTTTAGTCACTTTGGTACAAAGTATAGCAAAAGCATAATATATAATATTAATGTACATTACAATTTTAATAATGCACCTCTATATTCCTATGTTAAATGGTTGTGAAATTACTAATTAGTAACTAATATTCCGTCGCCTCACAAATATAATATATAAATATGTTTTAGATGTTGTTTATATATGCGAAAGAAAAATTGATCCAAAACATATTGGTTTACTTTCGAAAGTTTACGTAGAAGAATGGAAAAAAATAATTGAAAAATGTATTGTCACAAATGGTATTCCAAATCTATAATTTGCTTATCAATTTAAAATATGCAATTTTGAATGAATATTCTTTATGTGCTTAAATTCCATTCAGAAACCACGAATCAGGAAGTTGAATTGAATACAGAATTACTATACCTTATAACAGCCTATTGTGAAAGGGTTTTGACAAACCCAAGAGGTTGTATGTTATTGGTAGGACGATTGGGAATAGGACGAAACTTGGCCGTACGAATCGTAGCATCCAGACATAACGCAACAGTCGTGTCACCTAAGATACGACCAGTTTTTAATTTGAATGCATTTAAAAATGACCTCAAAACGGTAAAACATGAAGATTTTATAATACGAATATTTCTTACTTAAAAAAATAAAAAATAATTGTATTCAAAACAGATAATGCAAACATGTGGAATAGATAACGAAGAGGTTTATTATGTTGTCGAAGAATATCACATTGTAAACAATGAAGTACTGGATATCGTAAGTTGTTTAATAGTGTCCGGCGAAGTGATGGGGCTCTATCAAAATGAAGAATTAGAATCGTTATGTGCTCCTCTCAAAGATCAAATGTCTCAACAGAATTTCGACGGAACATCTATCAATTTTTTTACACAAAGTATGTCAATATTAGTAGTATGATAAAATAAAATCTCCAATAAAATGTGTTAATATATTAATAAAGCACATCATTGTCAAATTTCAACTGTAATGTATTCACTTGATTTCAGGAGTAAAGAATAATTTACACGTTGTGATGATTTTGGATTCAGAAAGTGAATTTTTCAACAATTGTTTAGAAAACAGCCCTGCAGTGCTAGACCACAGTCACGTTATATGGCTTGATAGATGGGATGAAAAAACTATTCAAATAATACCGGAGCTGATTTTCAAAAAGTTGTTTCTGAAACCATACAATTAATATCAATATTTATTAGTCGAACATAAATTTCAGAAATAAAATAATGGACGATTTTCCAAATATTAAAGAACATATTTCGTACTTTGCCAGTATTCATCAAGAAGCCGAAGCCTGGATGAATACTTGCCCAAGACGTTACTTATCATTTATACAAACATTTAGTGTCTTACTAACGAACAAACATGAATCAATTAATAGAAGAATGGCCCATTTAAAAGTAATGTAAATTTAGTGCATTTTTAAAAAGTTTATATGTTTAATAATATCCAATCTAAGAATTTTATATTGTTTAGTAGTTTGTTCAAATGTTGAGTATGTATGTTAGATTGAAAAAATATAAAATTTTTAACTTAAAACCATTCTCGGTAAATATTTTTTTACGTGAAAACGAAATAGACTGAAATAGTGAAATGTAGTGAAAATAAGAACAAAATAAATTAACTTAACTCGCTTTTTAAAATAAAAAATGAATTCGTACATTTCATGTTAATTCAAAAGAAATTCTATAAGTTAGTAGTTAAATTATGAAAATCCAAAAATAACTAGTTACGTTAAAAAAGTTAAAATTAAATTAACTTCTTAAATTACCTACTTGAACTTTAATTTTTTTACTCATTGATGACCAGTCTTGCTAAATTTCAAATAACAGAGTACCCATAGTCATAAAGTATAATCATTTTGTATTTAATGTAAGAAAATATTATAAATTAATAAATGTGATACATGATTTTTAATTTATGTGTAATAATAATATTTAAAAAATATTATTATCATAAACTAAATACATACTACCTATTATTATTATCGTTATTACTTTTGCTAATATTTATAATTTTGTTAAAACCTGTTTGTAAACTAAATTGTCCTTTATGTGCATTAATTAACTATTATTATTAAATTTTCTAAAGGCTGGATTGTCTAAGTTAATCGATGCCAGAAACATCGTGGCAAAATTGAAATCTGACGCTGGAGCTCAAGAAACGAAACTAGCGGAAAAACAAGAAAAGGCAAATCAAGCCTTGAATATGATATCTAGAACCATGCAAGGAGCTAATACGAAAAAAGAGCAAATGGAAAGTCTTCGAAAAGAATTTCAAATAAAAAACGATGTTTTAAACCAAAGGTAATATCTATAATATAATATTATAAATAAATAAGAAACTTCGATGATTCGTGTTTGAAGGTTTAAAAAATGTATGTATTATCAAAATTAACTAATATAAAACAAATTTAGTGAAAATATTAAGTCTGCTGCAATTGAATAAATAGGTAGGTATTCGAAAAAATTAACTCGTATACATGTCAATCGGAATTTATTGTCATCAAAGTTTTTACATATATACACGATGACCACGATTATGTTGTGAAACGTGATGGAATAATAATTTTAGGAAAAAAGAAATCGATCAAGAACTAGCGCAAGTGGAACCATTGATTGAAGAGTCTCAGGCAGCCGTAAGCAATATAAAATCGGAAGCGCTAACGGAGATTCGATCACTTCGAGCCCCGCCAGAAGTGATAAGGGACATACTAGAGGGCGTGCTCCGGCTTATGGGCATACAGGACACATCATGGAACAGCATGAAAACATTCCTGGCAAAGAGGGGCGTCAAGGAGGACATACGGTTTTTCGACGCACGTAGGATTTCGGAGGCCAACAGGGACTCAGTGGAGAAGCTTTTAAAGTCAAAACGTGATTCGTTTGACTCAAAAAACGCGAAGAGGGCGTCGGCGGCGGCAGCTCCTCTGGCTTCGTGGGTGGTAGCCAATGTCGAGTACTCTCACATACTTCACAAAATAAGACCATTGGAAACCGAACACGCGTCGTTGAAATCGTAATTATTTAATTTATATAACAATATCATGCGTTACTGAGTCACGCTTTGCAGTTGGCGAGAAATCTTAAATTTCCATGTACGGTTATGCAAAACGTTTATGTTTGATACAGAAAATTGCAAAAAGCTGAAGAGCAAATAGAACTTTTAAGTGATGGATTGGACAATGTCGATAAAAACGTGTCAGAATTAAGAGAGCAGTTAACTGTCAATACTAAAGAAGCGGCAGAAATCGAATTAAACATCAACAAAGAGAAAAAAACAATAGAAGCAGCCCAAAAACTTGTCGAAAAATTGGATGAAGAATTTTCGAGATGGGGTTTACAGGTAGATATTTGTATGTAATTGGTATAACAATTACATATACTATCAAATTAAGATTATTGGTATGTACTTTAATAAAGCTTGTAATGCGCATTATAGATTTATTAAATTTGAATATTAAACGCCTATACACATTACACAATATACATTGTTGTACAATAAAATACTTATTTACATATTACAATTAAATAATATATTTATATTATAATATAATATAGATAGCCAGATAGGTGATTTCAATATTTTCATTTATTATTGTACATCGTCCAAATTCAATCAATATAATTATATCAAATTTTTATCAAACACTCAATACATAATTTATTATGCACTCATAAATTATGTACAAAAGAAAATGCTTTATAAAGTTATAAATATTATATATAGTGCCATAGTGGAAGTTACATACTAATATACTATACTTATCATATAGATCATAATTTGTATTCGTCTAACTATTAAACTGTTAAGAATCGTAAATGATTTCAGTATAATCGAGAATTAACTGTTTTAATCATTGTGTCTATAATAATTATTAATTAACTTAACCTGATATTAGTTTTTATATTTCGTCTCATTATTCACAACGGTAAAATAGCTTTTCATTTTCTTTATAGACCGTTATCAAATTCCGGAAATTTTTTCACTTTTGATAATATTATAATGAAACATTGGTGTTTTGACCTTAGATAATTATTATGTACTGATAATTATTGAGTCAAACAAACACATTGTTTTGTGGCATACTTTATGTAGGTATAGGTGCCTATAAATAAAAAATGAAAAAAATCAGTATTATGATGCAATAAATAAAAATATGAAGAATATTCTTCACTCACACTATAAACTATATAGGCTATATTATGTATAAATATAACAAATATTCAAATACATTAAATCAAAATTCAAAGTAAATTACAACTTTTAAGTATTTATCATAGGTAAATGAATTGTCGTTAAGCTTAGAAAACCTGTTACTCAACACACTTCTTGCGTCAGCGTTTGTGACATATTTATCGGAATGTTCAGATAGTATTCGCAATGAGAAAATTGAAAAATGGAAATACGAACTAAAATCAAACGAATTCACATTTTCTAAATTCATGGAATCTGAATGTCAGATACTGCAGTGGATTACTGAAGGTTTGCCTTCTGACGAAACATCGCATCAAAATGCCATAATACTCAAACAGGTAAACAATATACTCACTCTAATTACCCATATGGCCATATATTTTGTAATACTTATTTTTAATATAATATTTATTTCAAAACATGTTTGTAATAGATTAAGAGCCTTCAGATTTCGGTAAGTTGATGCAATATGCTCATACACCTACTACAGTGGAACTTCCATACAACGAACTTCCATTTAACGAATTCTTTTTGAGAACCAAGACTTTCATTGTTGAATACACTTAAATTTATCTCCAAATAACAAATCTGATGTTTCTATACAACGAAATAATTATTCGATTAAAACTGGTTTTTATAAATGTTGTCACTATCAAATTTTAAACATAGTTCTAAAATTATACCTGAACAATGAATCCGATAAAGATAAGACACCGAAGTTAGGCAAACTTATTAATTTTATTGCAGTATTTTAAAACTTAATGGTAGGTATAGAAACTTTTTACGAAAAAAGAACAATTTGTAAAAATAATAAGGAAACAAAACTCTCGAATTATTTCTTTTGAATTATAAAATTAAAAACTATATTAAACTGTAATATTATATTTGATGTTGTGTTTTACATAACATATACAACATAGAAGTACATTCATACGTGCAATCAATTTTTTTAAAAAAGTTGAAAAAAATACGTAATTCTATTTAAGGAATTCCTCCATATTACGAATTTATTTTGCTGCTTATTCGACTTCGTTATATATAAGTTTCACTGTATAAGAATTACAGACATAGTATGTACTAATGTGAGGATTGGACTCGTATAGGCCAAATTTTACCCGTTGATCATTGACCCCAATAACAACATCATGGAGTGGTTAAAATTAAAATTACCGGTTAATTCAACAGAATTTACGCCGTTTGAAAACCCAAAATTGTACTCAAGTTTAGAATTAGCTGTTCGGTGAGTGTTATAAATTATATTTTATACATATCTTATACCGTATTATCTTATGGCTTATAATATAATTTTAAAAAACATTACATTTTTTTTTAAGTTTTGGTAAAACAATAGTAATATATAACGTAAGCAAAATCGATCCTATACTCGTACCAGTATTGAGAAGTGACTTTAAAATTGAAGGTAATTTTATACAATACTCGACGATTGTAATATCACTTATTATAATATTAACGAATGAATATGGATACTTAGGGAGCAGAAAAATGGTCCAAATTGCAGATCGACTGGTAGATTATAATGAGAACTTCCAATTATACTTATTCAGCAATACCACTGACTTGACCTTGTCCTCAGACCAATCTGTTCTATTAACTATTGTTAACTTTACTCTTAATCACATTGGACTCACTGAACAGGTAAGTACCTACTAAATAAGCATATTTTTTTAATTACACAAATAATTTTTTATTTTGAAATTTAATTCAATTTCTATAGCTTTTACGACACGCACTGAAAGTGCAAAATCCTAGATTAGACTCGATGCACTTGGAACTGTTGCACACAGAAGAAGAGTTGAAATCGAAACTGCATGTACTACAAGAGAACGTGCTGAAGGACTTGGCTAGCGCACAAGGGAATATACTCGAAAATCAAGTAAAATTATTTTTTTGTAATTTAAAAAATCATAGACGTGATGACGTTACAATATTTTTGTACATTGCATTAATATATGCAATTATTTAGGAACTCCTTAATTCGTTAGACAGTATAAAGACTAACAGCACTGAAATATCAAAATCCCTCGATGAATCCTTAAAAGTCCAGAGTAAATTAGAGTTCGAATGTCAAGTGTACAAGCCGTTTTCCAGTTACGCTTCAAAAATATATTTCGCGCTGAAAGATTTGTTCGTCTTTAACCGTTTTTGTCAAATATCGATGGCCACATTTGTCAAACTATTTCAGTCTACACTAAAAGTAAAATAACTAACTGTGAAATGATTTTAGTTATACTATAAAATTACTTTTACTGTTTATACGATCTAGGAATCTACCGGAGTTACAAACCAAGAGAAACGACTATTGCACACGGTATATTATTATGTTTCGAGATCGCTTTTCAAAGATCAACGATTGACATTCGCCACATATTTGTCATATAAATTGAATCCTAACGATTTCAGCTCAAATGTTAGTATTTATAATTATATTTACGTTTTACAAAATTAGTTTATTTAACTGAACGAGATCAATTAATTTGTGAAATCAGGAATGGGAATTGTTCATCGGAAAAAAAACGACAAATATCGACGAAGGGTTGAATTATAAAGATAATATTCCAAAATGGATTAACGACAACAGAGCTTTTGATGTGTACATGTTAAAAGTAAATGTTATTTATATCATGCATATTAGCGCATCCCCCCTTCCTTCCACCACACAACATAACATTGGCTTTTTATAGATATAGATAATATTTTGGTTGTTTGTAAATTGTAATGAATTAAATTGTTTCTTATATTTTTTCAATATTTTTTAACTTAGTTATCTTATAGTCATAGTTTATTATAAGTAATGTTTGTATGGTAGCAAATGTTTATAGTTAAATAGTGAATTTTAAATAAGACAAAGTAAGATTTTTTATATATTAACTAAAAGAAATTTTGTATTATAATAATATTTTATATCCTTACATTATTGCATCATTATTATTTTTAATTTTTTAATAATTTATAAATAGCACATGAGTACATGACTACATAATTTTTTATTTCTATCAAAATAATTATTTCCTACATTTTCAAATGATTTTTTACTCCCCCTTAGTCTTTGTCATTACTCACTACAACCAGAGTCCAGCCACATAGGGATGACTTCTATAATTTAACATTATTATATTTTATGACAGATTAAAATTGTTTACCTATGTTTAATTTGAAATTTAAATTTAAACTAAAATGTACAATATCCTCATGTCAGGAATCGGTACCAGAACTTTACGAAAAGCTTCAACTCGATAATCAAAGCATTTGGAAGGACTTTGTCGGAACAACAAATTCCAGTATTCCGAATTTGATAAAAATGTCAAATTTTCAACAAGTATTAATAACACAAGCACTGAAACCCGATAGATTGCATAAAGCCTTGAAAGAGTTTTCACTCAATCAACTAAGTACATTACGATCGTTTTAATTTACAATTGGAATTTAATAATTTGTACCTATTTCTGTCGTTTTAGAGCTGACCGACTTATCGCCGTCGACGTTAAGCCTATCTAAATTGGTCGGAGAAAACACAGAACCGGTGATGATAATAACGTCCATTGGATCCGACCCATCCGACGAGTTGAGGATGTTGGCTAAACAAATAACTCACGAAAATTGTATAGAAATAGCTATAGGCGAAGACCGGAGGGAAGTTGAGTCACTGCAGGAACTATGCAAACAGCCGAAATGGGTCGTTTTGAAAAACATACACCTGAGTTCGGAGTCCCTTCTCACAGAGCTGGAAAAACGGTTAAAGTCATTAGAGAACGTACACGAGAAGTTCGCGGTGTGGATGACCACAGAGCCCAACGAAAAAATTCAACATTCATTCGTTGTGTCGTGCGTTAAAGTCGCGTATGAAGCACCGCACGGCGTCAAGAAGAACATGAGACGGGCCTACGACATTTGGAAGAGCGAGCACGTGGTGTGGAAATCTTTGGACGAAATGAGATCTGTTTACGCTTTAGCCTGGTTCCATTCCATAGTGTTAGAGCGTAGGACATACATACCGCAAGGGTGGTCGGAATATTACGAGTTCAACGATTCGGATTTAACAGCAACCCTGAAAGTCTTACAGAAATCAATACATCGTGGTAATTACTAACACATTTTATTAATCGCTTATTCCAATATTGCTTATAATTATATTTTTTACCTAAGAGCTAAGAGGACGTCGTATTCGCATGCGTTATTGTCTCCGTCATACTAACACATAATACCTATGTCAAAATATACGTCCAGCAGTTACAATTTTGTGTTGTTGGCTTAATTATTAAAGTGAATTGACTTATTATCAAACTTAAATGTAAGAACATTATCTGCGTTGTATCGTTGGTTTTTTACGATATTTTCATTTTTAAGTGAGTTACGAGTATGTAAAATACCGTAAAACGATAAAACACAGATAATTTTCTTATACTTCTGTTTGATAATAGGTCAATTCACTATTTCACTTTAATATTTAAGCTATGGTATTTTTAATATAATATTTATAACTGATGCTAATAGGAAATAGCTATAACAATATAAAATTGAAACTGCTGGACGTTCGTGTTGGTATATATTATATAATCAAGTGCGTTACTGCTTTAGTAAGACGGAAACAACATAATATGCTGGTATGACGTCCTTTGACCTTTTCAGTAGCATGGGCGTATAATATAAAACCATATAATATAATAATCTAAAAAAAATAAAAACCTAAATAATAACCTTATATAAATAATGTGATGAAGTTTATAATTTTAATCAATCGATAGGTATATCTACAGATGTGTACATACGATATGTCTTAGCTCTTAATCTTATATGTCATAGCCCATAGGTCGATTACCAAGACAAATTAAATTTTTTGAAATCATTTTTAAAATATGAAATAAGTATAAAAATACATTATTTCTATACCTATTAAAATGTTTTTCAATAAACTATGCATATGAAACAATACAAATATAACATGCATATTCATATTTAAATGGGAAAATAACATTAAATCTTTATTATCTTACATTTAAGATTTTTATTTTGACTTTTCCTCAAATTTTAGGTATGGGCGACCATGGGTATAGGTATAGTAATAGATGTATACTAGAATTATTATTTCATTTACGTAGAATTACAATTATTTTAAAGTGGCAGCAAGAAAAGTCAATTCAATTTCATACTTCACAACTCCCACTATACTATCTTTTTTGTGTACCAGGAGCATCTGTTACTAGCCACTGTAGTTATAAAAACGTACAAAATTTACAATATGGAATTAATTATTTTTCATACTTGCGTGTAAATATTCTTTTGAATCGGTAGAACACAGTTCAACAAGATGGGCATACATTCACGGACTATGTGAAAAGGCTATCTACGGCGGCCGGATCACAAATGTACAAGACATAGCTATCCTCACAACATATTTGCGATGTGTGTTCACATCGGACAATGTCAATTGGAAGGACGGAATACCTGGAATCGTTGATTTAAATTCCGGTGACGCAAAGGTATATAAATCGTAGATCTGAAGCGTTGCTACTTGCTGGTATCTGTAGCAGCAGTTAAAACAAAACTAAACTACCTATCTATTAATCTTATCAAAAGTTGCATGTAACTATTGATATTTATAAAATTAAAATTATCTTTAGTAGTAAGTATATATCTGTTTTATCACAGTCCATATTCATTTTACCCCGTAATAACACAACGATCAAGGCGGAAAGCCAGCCTCAAAAATCTTCTTTTTACTGTATACACATTACAGATAGAGATTATTGTCTTTGAAGGATAATCACATAAAAATATTTACCGTAATCTAAACATTATTACACATGTTATAGGTAAACACAACAATATTTATCATGTGTAATTTTTAGATTTTTTCAAACCTTTTCATACAAATTGAAACAATTCTTTCAAGTAATAAAAGAACACAAATTGTGTAACTAAATGATATTATAGAATTAATTTGTAATATTAAATAAGCGACTAACGAGTTTAATCCGATGAGGGTAAATTATTAAAATTTGTTTTCACAAATAGGATGTCGAGAACGCATTGAGAAGCGTCCCGGAACAAGACACTCCGAAACTGTTGGACTTGCCGGAAAACGTAGATAGGTCTTGGCAGAAGAAACAGAGCACCGAAACAATATCACAGTTGCGACGTGAGCAAAACATTACATACCGAACTTAAAATAATGGAAATAAATAATTGTTTGAATTTAAAAATAATACAATAACCATTGACTTGTCACCTTTATGTCAGGCCCACGAGGACCAATACATTTTTAAAAAATTACTATTATTTTGAAATTAAATAGTGAACTCCGATGTAGCTATGATGTGATACGCACAATAACTGTAGCACCTATACAAAAGCTATGTAGGCATAATATAGCTACAACTATACATGTTATTGTAATAATTTAAACTTTACCACCGTCCAGGCTTCAAATATATCTTACAATTAATAAAGGTAGGTATTTACTTTGTTTTTTTTTAAGGAAGCCCACATTAAGCACCTCTTTTAAATCTGTTTTACAGAATTATGAAGTGTACTCAAAGACCATATTTTTTGTATAATACTTAGTTTTTTTCCTCTAATTTAACGGAATAACTGTAAATCAGTGAATTTAACCAGATACCTATCAACATTTAAAAAAAAGTATATTTATTAATTTACATAAATTTCACATTAATATGAATTTAAACAAACGAGTATTCATAAAATAGAATGCATAATATTAGTCCAAGCATAGAAACGGGGTGGTGATAAAATGCTTATAAAATACCCTGTTTGTATAATACTGTTTCGTACAATATAGAATACATACATAACAGTGGCGTAGCCATGAGGGAGGCTGAGGGGGCTGCAGCCCCCCCCCCCGAAATGTTAATAAAATTTAAAAATTATTGTAATGGTCTATGGTATTCGATCAAAAACTAAACCACTGCTGTGTAAAAAATTGATCAGCTCCCCCCCCCCCGAAAAAAAATTCTGACTACGCCACTGTTACATAATGTATACACTGTATAAAGGAGTCAGCATTGGCCGAATCGGAACGAAACTACACATAAGAGGCGACTGGCATTTGGATGTTCAACCCATTCTGGACCTATGGAAGGCTTTGAACAAGGGCGTCAACCTATCTGAGTTTCCGACGAGCAGAAGTGATGACAGTAACCCACGGCCGGTGGACGCGTTTTTTTGCCAAGAACTTAACTTCGCGGTCCGACTGGTTAGAAACGTGCATAAGACCTTAGCCGCGGTAAACCAGACGATTCGCAGCAACACGAGGCCCTCGACCACGGTGTCAGATACAGTGTTACATCTTATTAGACTCCAAGTATGATATATTATTGCCTTGCCCAAAGGATCAGATCTAAAGGGTGGACACAGTGGCGAAACGGACGTGGAGAAACAGTAGCTTCTCATTTTTTTTTTAATTGGTAGTAGGTACTTACTTAGGAGTGAGTGGGTGGGTGCTCAATATAAAAGTGAAAAACAATTACTAAATAATAATTACAGTGGGCAAATAGCATAGTACAATTGTGTTTATTATAAATTGTGGTGGGTCAATTTTAGGTGACTATGGGTTATTTTTGGTTCTTTTCGCCACTGGATGGGCAGATAGTTAGATACATCGTATAACCACCGTCCGCCAGTCGACGTGGTTACTTAGGTTATACTCTTACACTGTCATTTACTCATTTAGTAACTCATGGTACACCACGAATAGGTAAACTTATAAGAGTTACACCTTAAAAATATTTGGAAAAGGCAACAATTATAAACAGGACGCACTCAGGATATCCCCGTAAATTGTGTTGCATTTTAAACGTTGTATGTAAATTACGGCCCGGGTATTTTTGTATACATAGGTAAATAATTGAGTAAATTATTAAAAAATCGATCACCTGTTAAAACTTTTTAGTTTTTTAGTATAATCTTAATGTCTGTTTTAGTCTATCTGCTGCATTACAGGTTTCGAGTGTATATAGTCATTGAGTAGGTCATTCTAATGATGAATATAATGTTAAATTTTAATTCAATGATAAATTATCTCATACCTACGAAAAACGATTCTGTGCGAGTATGATAACTATTATATTAGCACATTTTATTTCTAAAGATATTTTTAAAATATATAAAGGGCAAATATTTATTTACGTATGTGTAAGAGTAATTAGTATAGGACTGTGAATTTGTGACAAATGCATTAATTTAAGCTTACTAAACTAAAATATACCTAAATGCAAAGTTTATATTAGGTATTCCAGGTACCAACATATACTAATGAGTTAAATTTTAAAATATTTTTTAAACATTTTCTCATACGTTTGGTTTTTTGGACATTTTCGGGTAATTTTTAAGTACTTTTTTCTACTTAATCTAACCTTTATAATTTAAAATTATTACATTTTCAAGCCTTAAATGTTTGTAAATTTTTAACTAGGTACAACTGATTTTTGTGATTTGGGTGAATTAGGTTTAGGTAAATAAAAATTTTAATTTAAACACTATTATAAAAAAAAAATGTATACTTAAAAACAAAAATTGTATCATAGACCATAGTATGCAAAATAGTTGCTTGAAAAATGATATTTGATAAAAATTTAAAGTATTTTACGACAATTTATTTTTTAACTGGGTAACTTCAACAAAAAAAACAAAATAGATAACACTTGATCCGTGCTTTGTCAATCTCACCAGTTATAACTTATAATACCTACCTTATGCGATTCTCAATAAAGATAATAATAATTATTATTATTATGGTAATAATTTATATTGTAATATATGCTATCAAATCATTTTTTTAGACGCCCAAAATGTGGATGGACCAATGGAATGGTCCTAACGATCCGGTAGCGTATGTCAGAACCGTCGTGGCCAGAACTATGTGCGTGAAAAAAATTAGCGTTTCAGCTGACAAATTGTCGCAGAAAATCGACCTTGATGAATTATTTCACCCCAGAACGTTCCTGATCGCACTAAAACAACAAACAGCTAAGTATGTACATTTAACATTGGTAGGTACATTATAGTACAAACTAGTCAACTTCTAACTACTAAGTATTTATAGGTACTATAAAGTGCAATGTATTGTAAAGGTATGTTTACCTAAGTAAGCAGATAGGTACTATCATGGGCGCCCATAGGTAACATTTTAGGGGGGGTCAAAATAAAAAATTTCGGTAATAAGGTAATATTTATTGAGCTACAATTTCATAATATTTTTTTCCAGGGGGGGGGGTTATTTTCCTTTTTTTTCCCCCCCCCCAATGGGCGCTATAATACTACTATAATACCATATAAGAATGTTCATTTAAAAAATAATAGAGTAAGTAGATGTCGCTCCGCTGCACATTAGGTGTCTAGGACGTCGCTGTAATGAATGGCATTACATTTGAATTCAATGATATCATATCATTGAATACGAAAAACGATTCTGAGCGGAGACGGTATGTTAGTCTAGGGCATTTTATATTGTTTTTACTTATTATTAATATGGTAGCCGGTAAGTTGAATTAATATTATTCTTAAATTATCAGTGATACTGAAAAAATATTAATGTACTAATGTAAAATAGGGCTGCTTGGAACCGAATTACAACAAAATGATAAATATTATTCTTTGTGTTGATATGCAATCTTGTCCGAATTTGAACTTAAAATATCTGTACAAAATAACTGTATTTAAATTTCTTAGATTTTTCAGTTACGGAAAATACTTCTGAAGTGGAACCTTGTTTTTCAATCCTTAGCCATAAAAATTGAAAATGTTATAAATATTGTCAAAATTTGAACATTAAATGCTTATAATAAAAAATCGTGAACATGTATTTTTAATACTTTTCAACTGCTATTGTAACAATCAATCAAGTCTTGTATTAAATTTTCATGCTTTCTAACCCAACCAATACAATTGTATTAACGTTTATGAGAAAAAAAAATGGAAAATGTCCGTCAAACTTAAAACTAGTCAAAATATTTTGAAAAATTTATCAAGTATATGAATTGATAAAATAAACATATGGTATAAATGTCAAGTATCTACAGATATTTGATCGGACAGTCAATCAGGAATCTTTTGATTATGTATAATTATATAAATATATAGTACATCTTTCTTATATATTTTGGTGTAATTGTGTACCTTACTTTATTAACAAAACTTCAATTTGATTTAGACAATATGAAATACCAATGGATAGTCTCATACTCGACTGTTCTCTGTCAACTAATGGATTGAAAGGTTCCAAAATCCACACAACAATATCAAACTTGATTATAGAAGGTGCTAGACTTAATCACAACACACTCGTTGAAAATACAGCTGATTCGCCATCTGTAGCTATCATTGACGATATCAAGCTTGCATGGATTCCACAGGTTTGGTGAAAAAGCATAGAAATAAAATTTAAAAAATATTTGTGCAAACAATTTTTAGTCTTTACACCATGCGTATTCAACTAAATATAACAAACTAAAGCTTTTGTTTAGTTGTTAGAATTATACTTTTTCCTTTTTTTAGGAACATACAAAGTACACGAAAAATTCTGATTTACCAATAGCATTATATGAGACACAATTCAGGGATAATTTAATATCATTGCTACCAATGGCAATACCATTTAATGAACAAAAAAAATGGATTTTAGCTGGAGTAACATTGTTTCTGAGAACACATTAATTTTAAGAAGACTCCGAATTTAATACCTATATTGTAAAACAACTTTATACATTAATTAGCTTGAAAAATTAATCTGTACCAACATATTGGTAACCATACAATAAGACTATGCAACAGTTTGTTGTTACTACTGTTCAACTTATATATACTTTGATAATTAATATTGTATAAGCACAAACTTGAAATAAAATTTAAAATATATTCTTTATCAATTATTTTTTATGCACAATGACAAGCAGAGTACACAACATAAATACACACAAAATAATCAATTTAATATTTCACAACAATGTTTTTTATTCATTATTTACTCTAAATATTACAATATTAATTTAATTATTAATATATAATATATAACTTATAAATATATAGATATGCTAAAATTTTTGTAAATTGTGTAATACATTACACGGTAAATAGTAAATTCAAAATATCCTCATATTCAGACCAACAAGAATGAGATAAATTACACATCAACTTAAATAAGATGACTTTGAACTCCAATAAGTTGGCTAAAAAAATATACATTCAATTTGTATTCAAAGCATTTTTTTTTAAAAAAAAAAAAGATAAAAATTCTCACCCATTTTTTTTTTATTTTCACTTTCTTCTCTAAAACAGTTTAAAGTAGTGCAAAATAAAACTTCAATGTATATACAAAACGTTACTGCGCAACACCTTTGTAACCCAGAATTATAACTATTCTGCATTGAGAAAGAAAAAAATGCATAAATAGAAAGTAGTCTAACTGAAAACTTTTACTAAACCATTCACAAATATTGAATATACATTTTAACAATTATACATTGGTAATATGACAGACAAGGGAAAGCTATAATGTAATGTTAACATTTTACGTTAAGTTGTCAATAGGGGGATTCAATAAAACGTTACAAAGTAACAGGTAATTCAATATGGAAAACATAATTTTGTATTGCCTAATATTTGATATATTATAAATCATTAATTTAAACAAATGTTTTCACTATAATACCCATGGATTTTTTTTTTAAATGTTATTAAATATATTTGAGATACAAATTAAGTTATACAAAACAAATTGATCAATATTTTTAATTTAGTTCAATAATATTTTACATACAAAAATATGTATACTATATCAATATACATTTACAAAGATGAAATTCGTTTACAAAATGTTCATAATTTTGTTATTTAAATATAATTAGCAGTCTAGACTTTCAATACTTAGTTGTGTATAAATAGTACACAACTTGTAGCATTGTTGTTATTCATAAAATAAAGTAAAAATTACAATTTAAAAATATAACCTTAACTTGATTGTAAATAATAAATTGTATTACAATATTGAAACAAATTCATAATTTATAGAATATATCATGAAAAAGCATACATTTTCTATTAAACAATTAAAAAAAAAAAAAAAAATTATTAACTTTAGATTTTACTATGGATTGTGGCTTTACATGTTGCGCAGTTAAGTCATATATAAAATTAATTTAACATTTTTAATCTTGTCAATGTTCAAAATATTACTGTTTCAAGAAAAATAAAGAAAAATGAAAAATGTAGGAACTGACTCATATTCAGGTCTTAAATATGCCAACTATAAAATAATAATGATTAAAATTTTATCATGCTAACACCCATTAATAAAATACGGAATTAGGATTTTATGCATGTATATTTATATATATATTTTTTTAAGTTTCTCTGAGAATCAATCATGTAGCATACCGTTTGGTCCACAGCCTAGCAATTCTGTCATGCTCTTCGCGGTTTTGTAGATACTGTGTAGCAATACTACCGACTAGAGGGTCCGCTAAAAGTGTAATTCATAAACAAACAATTATTTTAATTATTAAGGATTAAATATAACACAAGTTACTTAAAGCAATTAGATTAGAGTGTTAATATAATATATTTGTTACCTTAAATTATTCTTTAAACAATTAATTAAAACAGTAAGACAGTCAATATTGACCTTAGAAATATTGCTACTAACATTAGGTATCTAACCATTTTAAAAATGTAATTTTGTTTTCAAATTACTTTATTTGTCTTTTAGAATATTCATTTTATATTCATTGTTAATTTAAAACATAATAAATAATAATGTAAAAATATATTATAAGCCTTTACCTGGATTACAATCAGTCAATAAGGAACAAATTGATAACAGCACCTTAGAGATAGTTAATGCAGGAGACCAATTGTCTTTAAGTATATCCAAGCAAATGACACCCTGAGAGTTAATATTACAATGATATATGCGAGTCCTGAATGTTACCTAAAGATTGATAACAGTTATAATTAGTTTCTCATATCATTATCTTAGATGAAAAATATAAATTGTTTATTACATACTTTAGGAGGCTTAAATGGATACTCGGGTGTGAAATGAATGTCTAAGAAGAAAACTCCTCCTTCATACACAGAACCTGGAGGACCTAAAATTGTGCTGACCCATTCAAATACATTATCTCCTTTTGGTCCAGCACTGAAAAATGAATGAAATTCTTATATTTTCAAATTAACCTTACAAAGGAACAAATAAATCAAATATATTTAATTTTCAAAAAGCTGACAAGAGATTATGAATACAGATTAGGGATGGCTTATCTGCAGTTATATACTTTTTATGTCTAAATTGCTTTTTGAAAATTAATTTTTTTCCTCTATAATTGATTCTAAGCTTTAATGATCAAAACATAGAATTTTAAACAATATTAATAGTGACAAACAACTGTGGAAAAATGTATTTTATTAAATTTAATAGTTGAAATGGATTACTGCACAAGTGTTAATTAAAAAAAAATTTAATTCCATACTATTTTGTACAATTAATATCAAAAATCCAATATATATATAAAAAATGGGTGAGTTATTCTGGCCCATAGCAGATTTCAAACGAATGTGGTAAATTAATCATTACATCCAAACCACGTTCTGAGCAGAGATGATGTATCAGTCTCGTGATTTTGACAAATTGTGTAATGTATGTTCAACATTTTCTAATTGCTATAAGTACTACTTAGGAATCCCAATTTTTTTTTAATTACCATTTTATTCTTTTTTTGTCAGTTAAATTTTTTTTCAATATTCATACAAAACGGACCTTATATATAGCTCAAAAAGACCAGAATACATTTTTTAAAAATGATAACATAAATATTTGATAAAAACTAAAAATTTCTTTAGTGATTAGTAAAGTAATATAGCTAATGGCCATAGTTGCCGGGCAATAACAAAACTAATTTTGTATAAATATTCCTGCTTTGCTATGTGAAGGGTTCAATTATATTAGTCAAAAGTAGAATTATTTTTCATTAAGAATATTCATTTGAATCAATAAAACATAACATTTATTAATTTACCTGCAATTGGGTGGAGGATCCAATGTAATTTCAGCTAGTTCTTTTTGAATCCTAGAAAATATGAATAGGTACGATGTATTATTTTATGACATACATATTTCATTAATTATGTTCAAAATCTATAAATATTAATGTAGTTACAATAATTAATATTATATAAATACTACAACCCCAAAACTCCCATAAATGTAAGCCAGCCTTCTGTAAGACACAAAAACCGAAAATGATGTAATTCAGTACACGTCAATAATAATCAAAAAGTTAATTATTCTAAAATAAAGTACCTAGGTATAACATCATCATGCGAAAATCTGTGCAATATAATATCCAATTATAAACATTTAATACTTATGCCTACATACATTTCTTCGATAATTTCTTACTCATGGTTATAGGTTACTAAAAGAATATAGAACATTCATTTAAAAATAAAATTGCCAAATTATATACTAGGAAACACAATGTGTCTGCAGAAGTTGATGTTTAAATACTTATTCTCACTGTTTTACTTTTTAACTGGGTATTTTAGAATTAAGGTTTTAATAACATGATTCTAATTAGAAGATTAGCTAACAACAATAACAATTAAAACATCTGATAGTGCATTTATTTACGATATAGGTACCTATAAGGAAAAAATGTGATGAGATTGATGTTTGGGCATTAATATTTTGAATTAACTGAAAATAAATAGGTAGTAACGTCAACCCTAATCTTTTATACAATTATACTTGTAAAATTAAAAAAATTAAACATTAATTTTATTTGTATTAAACACTAATTATTTAAGTACAGTTTTAGTAGTCAACTATTTGGTTTAATTAAAATTTTCTTAATATTTATCCATGGTAAATGTGTGTTATCGATTATTTGATAAGTACCTAAGTATTACACAAATAATAATAATAATATATTTTTGAATTGTTTGGTTTGTCAATTATTGGCGTACAATGGAAAATACTTTAAAAACTGTAGGTAAAAATGTATTATAAACAACCTACCTAAAGAATACTTTAAAACATTCTATATTAGTGTTTTTTAATTAATAATTATAAAGCAGAAAGGTAGGCACGCAAAATGAGCAAATTTTGTCCAACAAAACAGTAACAGCACAGCCAGATTTTCTGAGGGAAAGTCTATACCTAATGTAGATAATATTAGATAATATATTCTTTTTTTGTACCTTCATTTTTTTGGTACCTTAATATTATTATGTTATTATATTAATACAATTTAACGATTTACATAAACAACTACTCAATAAGTACAATTCAAGTGGGGGGGCACAGGTTACACCACCGAGGCAGATGCATAAATGTAAAACAATTTGAACAGAATAAAAACTCACCTCTTAGTCGAAGTGCTAAGAGATTTTGACATCTTTGGATTCGGTTTCACTTCCTTGGTGGTTTCGCCACCTATGGACGGCGAGGACGGTGGAGTCGCTTGTACGGCTGCAACTGCAGGTAACGTCGCAGTCACACCTCTGCGGCCAGAATTGTTAGGACTACGAGGGGTAGGAGTAGTAGACATTATCAACAAGGGCTAGTGGCCACTGGCAACCTGCAGACACAAGAAAAAGTTGCACATGAAATAGGTAATTTCAACGGTCAATAGCTATAGCGGTCGCATACTTCAAATACTTGCGACGGCCAACCTCTAAACTCGGGGAGGGAATGATGTAAATTTGTTCAGTCTTAAGACATTGAGTACAACTAACAATGGCGGCTGTCTGTCGGAGCAGCCAGCAAGCGGCGTCAGCGTTTAGGAGTTGATAATGGACGGACGTAAGAGACGTGCGAGCGACGGATGGAAAAGAGCCTTTGCATGCGGTGGCGGTGACTTCGCAAACGCAAACTGCACGTCGTAGAATAACAGCGCTTAGGCAAACACCTACGAAACGTACCGGGATTGACGACGTGTGGCTATAGCACGAAATGCGGTCCTTTTTTCCCGGGTGCAGCGCGTTAAACGCTCAAAAAGGCTTTGAGACGTGAGTGCACGGCGTTAAAAATGCACAACAACGGTGGCGGCACGACGGGCGAACAAAGGAAAACACCGAAATAACAATCATGCATCGAGTTTTCGAAAACGATAGTGGTTCCAAAAATGGTGTCTGCGTACCGGCGAATATTACAGTTGTCAGATTCATTTGCCGGTCCGTGTGCGTGCGTGCATACTTATTTTTTTTTCATGTCATCGTTATCACTGAATCGAGCATGCGCACGGCGTGTGCGTTCGTTGTTGTGCCACACCGAAAATACAGCACTGCTGCTCTTCAGGCCTCACTGCCTCAGCGCCCAGAAATCAGAATCAACTACTTACTATCAAAGTACCAACGGCATCCACCATTCAGGCATTTAGCCCTTGTCACTAAGCGTTACATCGGCAATATCATAATAAATTATTTGGGTTAATTAAATTTAAATATTTAATGTTAATAATTAAGTAGGTATTGTAATATTGACTATTAAATTGTTTTGAAAAATCGTGAATTTAAGTGACTCGATATCATAGACCTATTAAAATATCAGCAAATTGTATAGTATATAAATTATTAAAAGATAAATAATATATACTATATTGTTTAAATGTGTTTTCTGAAAATTAAATTGTGTGACTTACCAAATATTAAGATGAATAATGATTTGCTTGAAGATAACAAAAACAAATTGTATTGAACATTTGTATAGTATAATAGATAAATTATATTCTATTTCACCCTTTGATATAAGATATATAAACTATGTTTAATGCCAATGATTCAACCAGACTTAAAAACAGTTCATACCTATAACCTACCTACTTTTGATTTTACTATCCTTGTCAAATGTCCTACCACAAGTTACGACCCATAAGTATAAGTCACAAAAAACAAATAGGACAATATCAGCTGTATAGGTACTGTAGTTTCTCAATAATACAAAACATTTATTCCAACATATTTTGGAACAAAATATGTTTTTTTGAAAAAATAAAATTGAATAAAATTTTTTGGAACAAGTAATAATTAGAAGATTTTTTATGGAAACATGGGCGTTGGAACAAACAATCTTAGTGGAATCTGTAGCTTACTTGTGTGGTGAGTGGGCAACAAAGACAATTCCCCCACCGCCACAAAAATGTTTTTTTGGTTGTATGTTTGTTTTCAATTTTCATTCTTCTACATTATAAGTTACACATTTTTCTTCTATAGTTACATCACTTATCAAATTCAATAATTGAAATATTGATTACTGAAATGAGACTCGTAGTAATCTTCGACCATTTAAACTAGTATTAACCATATAAACTACTTAGATTATATGGTCGAAGGTTGTAATTCACAGACCACAGAACATACACAGGTAGTTAGTAGATAATTATATATTATAGATCAATAGATCGGTGTTATAATCCGTGATATATCTTCTGTATTTCTGTCCCTATAATCTGTAACCAATGGGTATGGTGAGTGGTGACTATTAAAATAAATAAAAAAAAAAAATTTGATTTTCATTACTAAAATCCAAAGTCACGTGTCTCTATAAATTGTATTATTATTAATAAAAATAGTTTATGAATCTATAAAGATCAAACAAAGAAACATTCATTTTTTATAATATATAAATAGATTATATAATTAAAATTATATTTAGAAAAAAACTATTTCATACATTTTATAATGGCTGTATTACCTGGGGGCCAGGAGTAAATGAAACAGAAATGGAAATCTACCTGTGGTGTATTTACTTTTTACCTACTTAGTAAGTAATAAGTAACTTTTTCTTACACCAATTGCAAGCAATAATAAACAAATATGTGGTTATGACTTTAATATTATTAACAACATTATATTATTAAAAAAAGGGTATTATAGCATAATAATCACAATTCCAACATTTTCAACTGATATATTTTATATTTCTTAGTTTTCACTTTTCAATAGGTGTAGTAGATTCTGTCCGAAACATTTCCTTGAAAATGAATCATGGAAACAAATGAGGATGAACATGAATAGAAAGAAATGCATTCTTGCACGATTCAATCAAGTTCGTTCAAAGCAATTTACTTTTAATGCCTATAAAGAAAAAGGATAATTTAAAATGTATTGCGCAAGACATGTATATTACATATTATATGATATTATATACATATCCAGTACTCACAAAAATATAGGAAGTTATTTGAATATTTTATACCAAATCTATAATACTTTCTTTCCACAATTTATTTCACAGAATAATGATGTACTCCTAAATTAATTGGTAATATAACAGAAAATAATAAGTTACATAATTGATTTGACGTGATAACAAATTAAGAAGAGTTAAATATATATTTTTAAGGTATTGTAATGCTAATGCATTATTATTAAGCTATTGACTTCATACATTTGTTATAATAATCTATAAATATTATTACATATTATTAAAACGTAATAGGAAAAAAATAAGAGTAAGTAATAAAACAAATAAATATTTTTCATCAATATATTTAATATCTAAAATAATATGAAAAAAACTGTCTTTATAAAAATTCTAAAAGTAAAATATATTACTTTATGAGAATAAGATATCAATAAAAATGGATAATAACTTAACATAATACAATTTATAAATATAAGTAGTAAGGGAAAGTGAACTATTTATTAAATTTTTTTTTTTTATTGTAACAAAAATGTAAAAATTATACCAAATAATATAATATGAAATAATATATCATTCCATGAATACTTAATACTGTATATTTGTATACAATATTACAATTTGAATTATTAAATTCAAATTATTGATTACAATTTTATATACCATACATGTTCTGATATCTGAATAATTGGGTTTTCAAGTGTTTACTTAATGTAAAGCACAATGGCAATTAATAATAGACAATAGTTTAAGTTTTAAATTAACAAGTATGATGAACAAATTGTATTAAAATTAAACAATAAATCAATACAGAAGACAACTGAAAATCATAGCTCACTAGATCATTGTAAACATTAATAATTATTAAATATAATATCTAGTATTATATCAGATAAACTAAACACATGATACTTTATAAATGAAAGAAATAAAAATATTAGGAGAAATTATATAAACTGATATTAATAGTACATATTCTTCATGTAGCTCTATTAATAACTAAAAACTTAAATGATAATTATCTTTAAACTGTTTCATATTCTTTGTGTAAAGAACACTTGCGGCAACATGCTAAAAATACAGCAAAAAGCTAAAACAAAAAAATTTGCATGAGTTAATTTTAATTTATCAAATTATGATTCTGTTTTAACATACCTGAATTAAAGCAAATCCAATTGCTGTCCATATTATTATTTCACTATTTTCCTCTAGAATGTTTTCAAACTTTTTGAAGCAACCGTCTTTGTATGATTCAATATCTGTGCAAAATCCGTCTAACGGTATGGCATAACAACAAGATGTAGGCAGTTTATTGCTATGTGTAACTGGTTCCCAATCTTTTGGTCCATAAATTCCACAACATTCAATCTAAAAACGAGAATTAGACGATTCAATTTTGATTAGGCTGGGTGATATTACACAGAGTTTAATAGGTAATATAGATAGCTATTATTTACATCAGACTGTATCAAATTCCAAGTTTGCGTGGAGGCTTCATAACCAGTTTTATTGTATCCAGAAATTGTATGGTTCATCTGATTTAACGCATACCCCTTGATTTCACTGCCATTGTAATACACGAAACCAGATAAAATAAGTTCTCCAATCAAGACGATTGTAAGCAGTACGGAAAACTATAAGAGTTGTAACGCAAGTTATTTTAAAGCAGAAAATAATATATTAAGGAATACAGTTTGAAGAATAAGCATACCAGTGTCAAAAGCCATCCAATGTCTCTGAGCACACCACATAGACCGATTATGGAGATAATTAACAATCCAATACCAATGGCCAAAAGTATTTGAGGTGTGGTGATGAGTTCAGTACTTATGAAATTCGACCATTTGTATAGTTTGTGATTGATAATGAACGCAATCGACAGAATGCCAACGCTGGAGATCTGCAATTAGCGTGGAATACATCATTAATACAAGTGTCACATAATACCGTGTGTCCGTGTCTCATATGAGAAAAAAGTGAATAATCGTACATTTCCCAACCAATATTCTCACAATCATCATGATTGTATCAATATACTTACAAGACACAACAGGTTGAACAAGTACAAAATGTACTTGCCCAAAAACGTGCAGATGGACATAATTTTGGCGGTAACGTCAATAGATACGAAGCAACGACTGGCGAGTGGCGAGCAAATGACAATATGATATATTAGTTATTATTAACGATTACCGCTTGTATGCGAATATTGTCGTGAATCGTGACCACGGTGATATAACAAAGACGACGAGTAGTCACAACCGGAGAGTGCGCACACCGATCAACTCGAAACTAAGCAGTTAGCAGACTGATCGATAGACCAAAAGCACCTTTCAACATAATACAAGACAAAAAGTGGGAACTACTATGACAGTATGATACCATTGTTCCACACTCCCGCTCCCACAGCTGATGACTCCAACGACTCACGTTATCAGTTATTATCTCATATCTGGTGAATCGTTTGGCATGTATATGATATTTATTTATTTAGATAGATATATCGGTAACTAAATGAGTAAGAAAAGTTCGTACTTGTAGTTCGTAGAGTTCGTACTTTAGAATTTAGATCATGCACTATTGCACTAATGTATGTGTATAAATAAATATAATCAAGATTAATTTGCATGTACTCCTACGCGGCTACACTACTCCACTCTGCTCATCTTAACTTGTAATACATAATATAACGCATAAATCAATTGTCCAAGGTTCAACTTTTACACATCGGAGTACCTACCCAAAAAAATATTTTACTTGAAAATAATGAGTTAAAAATGTACGTTGTAATTAATAATAGTAAAAATAAATTTTTTTTTAGAAAAACGTTTTTTATTGATGATTTAAAGTTATAAAGAGAAATATTTTACGCTTTAAATATTAGTTTTTTACGTTATGCATCACTTGGTGATACATAAAGGTACCTATATAACACGAAGTAGCCATATAAAATAAGACATGTGAGTTTAAATGTGATATTTTAATATTAGTTTATATATTTAAAGACCAAACTTTTGGCACTAAATTCAGCTTTCTAAGATAACTTGTTATGAAGATACAATAAGTTAAGCTTCAATTTTGGTCCAAATGTGGCATTTCTTCCATTACGTTTTCATACATTCATTTTTACAGAAATTATTGAACTATATAGGGGGAGGGACAGTAATACACTATAGTTCAAAGTTTGTTACATTTTTAATAATAATATTTTAAGTTATAGGCTTTTTTATAATTAATATTTAATAAAAATGACTTTAATAATATTTAGTATTTATGAACTACTTTTGATGTGCCATGTGCAATACAATACCTACTATTATGTGTACATTGTTATATTATTTATGAAATAATTTTTATGTTTAATACATTTTGTATGTTTTGATGACTAAGATGACTATATTACTTATATAAAAAGTTATTACTTACGTTTTATACATTTACACAGGCCAATTGGAGCCAATTAGTAGTTATACTAATTTATGACATGATCAATTGTTATATACAAAGCGCACCATGTCTTGTGCCTACTTAATATTTATAGGTATACTCTTCAATCTTTAAAAGTGTTTACTAATTCATAAAAATATGTAACTCCCTGCCAGCCATAATTTACATATTTGTTTAATACATAACTCCTATAAGGCCTCTTTTAAAATTCAAACTGTATATTACTATCTCTGAAAAATAATACTGAACAAGTCAGTAATAAATAATGATTAATCAATAATTGTTTATTCGCACTTAGATATTAATGCGCATGCAATTATTCATATTATATACCTACACACTCACAATTCCTCAAGGAAGATAAAGAATACGATTAAAACATCTGTAAATACTAAATTATACAAATGTGATTATAAACGTACAAATCGAAAAATTATACAATTTTACAAGACGTGATTGTAGGTTTATTTATTTAAAAATACAAGTATACAATTATAAAAGATAATATTATACCTATGCATTGTATAGCTTATTGCCTATTACTAAATGAGACTATAGTGCGAAAAATAAATAGGTACAAATATGTACGATAGGTAAATTGTTTCAATATTTTACAAACTTAAATTATATATAATATATATATTATATTGGTAGTTGGTACCAATAACTATCATTATATTTTCTCATACTCTTCATGGACAACAGAACACTTGAAATAAAATGCTAAAAATACGGCAAATATCTGAAATCAAAAATTTGTAAATAATAAATTATGATATTGATCTGCAGTTTTCGTGAGTCACAACGAAATCCTACATAGGTACTCACTACTCAGGTACAAAATATTATTTATTTTGAAGAAATGTAAAAATGCACTAGTGCGATCAGTAATATAATATGGTCCTGCAGAGACGGTTCCAGAAACTTGGTTGGTGGAGAGGGCTATATGTTATAATTTTCGAACAACTTTCGATAGTGTAATACATTTTTTTTTTGGTTATTATGTTTTTATAAATATACAATTTTTTAGAAATACTATCTTGGGGTGGGGCTAGGCTCCCCTGATGTTACTAGTTACTACTGATCTAACAATTGTGGATAGTTCTATAATGTCAGTATAATATATATTATTCAATATTATTCCTATACATACCTGAACCAAAGCAAATCCTACAGCAAACCAAAATATTATTCGGCTATTTTGCTGAAGATTGGTCTTGAACTTTTGAAAGCAGCCGATTGTGTACGAATTGATTTCCGTGCAAGATTGATCTATTTGAACGGCGTAACAACAAGACGCAGGCAGTCCACCGCTGAGCGAAACCAGCTTCCAATCTTTCGGTCCTTCAATTCCGCAACATTCGATCTGAATGATAATTATTATATTATATGGAATACGAACTAAATGCAGTGAACAATAATATCAGTAGATAGTCTTTATACAGATCACCTTATTGTGTAATTTCTAATATCATGTGTTTAGTGAATATATGTAATTTCATCCAAAGCTGCACGTTAACATTTTTCTCAGGGGGAGGAGTGTCCATGATTTAAATAGTTAAGTGTTCACATAACGCATATCATCTAAATCCAAGGTCCCCCGAGGGTGGCCTTAGTTTTGAGCCTTTGGCAATAGTTAATGCGATGTTTCATTTGTCAATCAATAATTAATATTTATGCAATTCTTTAGTTTCTTAATACATATAAAGCATACACATATATGTAATAAAAAGTGTTGGACAATATTTATCATATATTTCAATGTTTTAAAAATATATATTCTAGTTATTTTTTTAGAAATATAATACATTTTTAGCATACTTATTCGTTGATTTTTTCTTACAAACATTATTTTTAAAAATCATCAAGACAAAATAAAATTCAAATCGTTAATTAGTTTACCACAGTAATTTTAAAATATAGGTACTTAATAAATATTAATATCCTCTTTTTCGGTGGAATACGATTATTGGGGAGGAACGGACTAGTAAAAGCTTTAGTGAGTAGTTTTATTAATATTTAATATTTATGCTACGTATGTTTCATGCATTTTTAGTCCATAAGAACATTTCATTCATATTATTGTTCTAAGTATATTCAAATAAACCTTAATTTTACTTATTAAAATGTATTATCATTGTTAAGTCATTAAACGTACATTAGATTGTAATACATTCCAGGACTGTCTAGTGGCTTCATGTCCGGTTTTATTGTACTCGCTGATTGTGTACTCCATTCGTTTCAGTGCATATTGTTCCATGTCACTACGCATATGGTAAACAACACCACCCAACAGAAATTCTCCGACTAAGAGGATTGCGAGCAGTAAAGATACCTATAATAATAATAATAATAATAATAATATATTACATTGTTATGCACAAAATGACACACCGGCAATTATAAACACTATGCCTAAAGCATTTAAAAGTTAATACATATTATTGTGTAATTTGTATAATGTATGCACTTGTCACTTATACAGCTACTGGCTTGGCTACTAGCCACTATATGGTATCTAAGTATCTTCATGTTTGTTCATACATATTTTATACCCTCTCGTTTACTGTTTAATCACCTTAATTTTATTGTACTGTATAGTATATATAATAGATTATAATATTATAAATTAAGTAATGACTTCTTTACCAACCTTTTGACAAAACTCAGAAACCTCGAGACCTATAATTTAAATACCTAGAATTAAAATAAGAAATTTAACTTTAAAAATATTTACATAAATTTGCTTTTTATTTTGGCTGGAACTCATGCATTTTTAATGGGACATTTTACATAGTACATACCTATAGAAATATAGCTCCCATTTAAGTTTGATAATAAATCAATTCACTCTAAAACTAAAGCTAACAACAGAAGGTTGGTTCTGTGGTTCTGCTGAAGGTAAATTTGCTGTTGCTCGTTGATGAGAGGCAGTAAACAAATAGTACACTAATATTTCTTAATATTTTTGAACTGCATAATTTTTAAAGCCTGGGCACATGATCTATATATTAATAGAGTATAGACTCTGTAAAGTTTATAGTATACCTAATAGGTCTATTACGATTTACGGAAATATACACTTGAGACTCCACAGATCTCTTAACAGTATTGTGTATGATCATTGAATAAAATAGTTTTGTAATATTTCTTGTTAGGATTACCAGCAACCTGCAAACTTACGACCAATATGGAATTTAGCCGAATCGATGGTTTTCAATACTTTAGGGTCTGGAGCCCGGGCTCCTAGGTCAGTGCTTAATCCGGGCCTCACCACGACTCACGAGTAAGTCGTATGTGACAATACAAAATATTAACATGGTGAAATTATCATTTGAAATGTATTTAAATATACATTTTGTCAATACTGTGGATCAACACTAATTTAATATTGGACCTTACTATGTTGATTCTAGATATTTCAAAATCCTGTGAGACTATTCATCCTAACTATTATAATGTTGCCTACCTATTTTGTTTACATTATAAAATGAGATCACATTTTGTAAGTGGTATTATTATGAAGTGAAAACACTGAAAACACATTCAAATGTTTATGCAATCAATTATTTATCTATAGTTCCACCATTAATAATATAATTGATTATGAATACTATTATAATACTATAATAGTATATTTAATGAGTGATAGTAGTTACATACAAAATAATGTTATTATAATTGAAAAAACCTGGGTTATTATTTTTAATTCACACAATTATTATATAATTTATGTATGTATACCTACCATTGTCTTAATTTTGGTAACTTTTTTTAATTTGTGATACGTCCAAGTAATATTGTAGGTACCAGAAAATAAACTATATTTAATCAATTGAAAAATTACTTTGAACAAAATAACTTATTATATTGATAAAATATGGTGGCAAATGGATATTAAATTACACAATTTAGGTTTTATGTAATGATGGGTTTAAATACAATATTATTGATGAATACTGTGTTGCGTTCTGGTCAACATACATTTCATATTTTTTATTTGATGTGCGTTAATTTACCCCGGTATCCCCTACATACTACATATAGGCAAGAGCTGCCACTGATTGTCTTCATTAATTTATAATAAATTAACTTATTTGAAAATATTTTACTAAAATTATTAAAGTGTGACTAATTAATTCCATGACAAGTTAGTTTAATAGTAATTAAAAATTAATTTTGCATTTTATTAATTTATTTTTTGTTGCCAATTATCATAACAAAATTAGTCCAGCAGCTGTGTAGGTATTTTAGTGTTTAGGTTACAGGATAGATTACAGAAATACCTACCAGAATTAATCGATATTTGATGTTCTTGAGAGTAGCGTACACACAGACGACGGCAATGACTAGTAATGTGAGACCGACAGCCGTCAGTACTTGAGGCAATGAGGTCAGTTCCGAATCAACAAACTCTGACCATTTGTACAGCTTTCTGTCAATAAAGTACGCGATCCACAAAATACCGACGCCTGATATCTGCATTCCAGGAACGTGAAACAAGGCCCATAGTATTAATAATAACATGAATAATTATGAAAAATATGGTATAATTATACTTATTATATTATGTAGCTATAAGAAAGGTTAAACACAAAGGGCGCTTATAAATTGCACCCATATTGAGCAGGCAGTAAAAATACTATAGTAAATTGAGCCCGGGATTTTTTGGTTTCTAAAATAGGTTTAATAACTTGCACCCATAGTATCTAACTGATCTCGAATTACCCTCGACATCTATTAAAAAATTTTTAAATACTGTTATTCATTTATTGTTGCGAATAAGCCCAACGTGTATCGCTTAAGAGGATGCTACCCACGCGTTTGTTGTTCCGTCTTACCAACTTACGACATAGCAAATTTTTGTTTACTAGTTTTAATAGTGTAGGTACCGTTAGTTTTGATAGTAGAGTGACTTTAAGTATTATCAAACTTTTAAGTAAAAACATTATGTATGCTTAAGGGTCAGCGGATTTTCGATATTTTCATTTTCAAGCAAGATAAGAGTATGTGAAATAATACAAATCACAAAGGCACATATCTCGCTTGAAAATCAAAATATCTAAAAATCAGCCGACTCTTATGCTTTATGCATAGATAATGCTCTTACATACAACTTTGATAATAGGTCGATTCACTCTAATATTAAAACTAACAGCAAACTATTGAAACTAGTGAACCATAATTATTCAATAATACAATGGAAACACAGTGACGAGAGCTGAATTTGTGCAGATAATGTCTCATTCTTATACTAATATATAACTCATAATTATATTACTAATAACTCTATATTATATAATTACCTTGCTTTTTGTTATTATTTACTGCATAAATTAATGTAACAAAGAATATTTAAAACAACTTATTAATCCCACATTATTTTATTAAAAATTAATTTTTCCATTATTATTAACTAATTTATTTATTTCAAGCAAACCAAAAAATCATTTTTGGAGGGCGAGGACAGTGATATTCGGCTCCTCGTGGTGTCCGTCCTCTGGCTTATGCTAAATGACTATATAATTGACTAAATAATTCTATTGGGCTCAAATTTACTACATAGAAATTTGTTCCTGAAAAATACCGGGCGTAATTTACGTTTGTCCATCACAAATATGTATTAATGTATTGTAATATAAAATCATTGCATGGCTGTACTCTGCAGAGTGCAGACCGCATTGCTAAAATGTTCGTAAATCGCTATATTATAATATTTATAATATAATACTATACTATTATGGCAATATATTATAGCCAATTTCTAAGAATAAACCTTAAGATACTCACAAAACAAAATAGATTGAAAAACTGGAATACGAACTTGCTCAGAAATGTGCTGATAGACATTTTTGATTTCTATCCGACATACGATAATAAATAAGTATGAATAGGTACTAAAAAAAACAAATTAGATAATAATTTTAGGCTTTTGCAGCTTATGCACCGACGCATCGTTCAAGAATAAGAAGAAACGGAGACGACACGAAAACGTTAGGTAATAGCTACGACAAAACACAAATAGCTACATATAAAGATTAAAGACAACAACAATATAAATTACCCATAATAAAGGCGATGATTCAGACAAACAATAGTTCAAAGTTCAGATTATCAATAATCAACAATAAATATTAAATATAGCCTTTAGTTAATAAATCCGGGAATTGGGAGAGGTAGATTATGAATATACTATTAATGAAGGGGCAATAATATTAAGTGTCAATGACCAATGTTATTAATAACATTTTTAAGTTTTTTGACTAAGGGTGACCGCACACTGGTAAAGCAGATTATATCAAAATTATGCCAAATATTATTTATTTATACTAAATTGTCTACAATATAAAGGTAATTATACATTATATATTATTATTTATTATATATTATACATTATACACTATATCTACAAGTACTGAAATACGTAATTTGGCATTGAAAACATTTATTTTGTTTTTTGTTTTTATTTTTAAGTAATAATTTGTGAAAAAAATATAAATATCTATAAAATTTGTACAAACTAAATATTTTAACTATAATATAATAGTTCAAAATATGTTTAAGCAACTTAAAAAACTTATTTGAAGCATTATTTTACTTACTTTAATCTAGGATTTCCACATAAAGTTTTTCGAGCAGTGGAAATTCAAAAAATGATAAGTGTCACATTGCATTGCAGAATTCTTTAATATCTATGATTGCAGATTATTTTATTCAATAGGATTATAAAATGTCGATTGAGCATGAAATGAACATCGAAAATTTAATATCATTAGTCCAAGAACGTCAGTCTCTTTATGATTACAAAAACAAAAATTATAGCAACAGAAACATACAGTAACAATTATGGACAGAAATATCGGATATTCTAAAAATACCAGGTCTTTATATTTTTATTATAATATTATGTTATTATTACATTTATTATATTTTTTTATTTTCTACTCTACATAAATCACGATAGTAATAATAATATAATAATAAAGTAGGTACTTAAAATAGTTATTAATTTATCAATTCTTTATTATTTAATAATTTTATTATACAGTGTATTTATTTGGCCACGATACAGAACCTTTATTTAAATTAAAATATTCTGTAAATTTATTTCGAAGTGATATTGCTGCTGCGGAAGATCTATTATTAGAAGATCTAATTCTACTGATATCTTCTTCAAATATTTCATTCTGTTCTTGAGAATTTATAAATTCTTGAATATCAATACAATGTTGCTCTCTCATCATAATTAAGTTATGTAATACATAAATAGCTTTTACGATTTGGGTAGCTTTTTCTGGGCCAACCACAATTTTGTTTTCCAACACTTTAAATTTCTTAACCATAATTCCGAATTCGCATTCTACTATTCGTCTTGCCCGCGACTGTCGATAGTTCAAAATACGTTTTTCGTTTATTAAGTTCCAACGCGGAAAAGGTCTTATCAGGCATGGTAATAATGATTAATGGGTATGCTTCATCCCCAACAAACACAAAAGGATATTCTTCATTGATGTCATTATGAAATTTTCTTGGTGGTGGAAATGAAATTCATTGTGTAGTAACATTTAAAAAAAATAGATTCTTTAAATATTCCACTGTCACTACACCAGCCATAATCCCCGACATCAATTGTTATAAATTTTGCGTGAGCATCAACCACTGCTTGAACTTGAAGCACAATTGAGTGAAACCCTTTATAAATAAAATACTCGGAACCAGCACATGGTGGACATTGAATAGCAATGTGTTTACCATCAATTGCTCCTGTACAATTAGGAAAATTCCAAATTGTATTGAACTAATTTGAAATTTTAATAAAGTCTTCTTCTCTATGTGTTGACCCATGGCGCCGCCCATGTGCGTGAAGTTGGCCCCAACAACATGACCAATTTTTTTGAAAGTTATGTTATCATTTTGCAAATAATTTGCAAATAAATTACCCACACAGTATGAAAAATATAAGATGGGGGGGGGGGCAACTTCACGCTACGCCCCCTTTTGAGCTACGAATTGAAATATGCTGCTAATATTTTGCAAATGCCGCTAATTTATTAATAATTTCCAGTACAAAAATCATACCAATCATTGGTGTTTATACATAGGAATAGTTTATAGTATAATTTAAAATTATAGTATGTAATACACAATTATTGAAATATACTGCTTACAGAAGTATTTTACAGAATATATCGGGCTACTATTGTCTATTTAATATAAGTTTAATATAGAATAATTGTTTCTTACCCTCATAGTCTTAATATATGGTAATATTACAATAAACATAAATTAATAATTAATTTTTTTAAATGTATTTAATAATTCTTTTTACACTTTATTTGTAGGAACATAACATGGGTTATTGAATATTATAAGCTCATGGTCATCAAATAAGAGCTCACACTAATTAATAACAATTTTTATTTTGTTTTGCTAATAAATAGATTATGTTTTTCAGATCTTCAAATTTTATTCATTTTAAATTTACTTTATTAATTTTTAATTACTAAAGTTAGAAATCGTGGTTCACGGTTCTCGTCATTTATTATAAAACGTCGGGTCGATACATCAAAAATATTTTTCGCCACCACTGTTTCAATCCTTTGCGGACTTTTTCTCATTTTGGTGCCGGATCCTGGAGTCATTGTCACTATAATAGAATTATTGGAAAAAGGAAAATTGAAAAAAATAAAATTGATTTAATTAATCATTGATTCTTATTACTTTTATTTATCTTGTAACAAACGCATCTCTTATTTCTATAGTTGACTTTTGTACCAATGTACATCTCTTTTTTTTTACTCTTTCACATATAAAATTACATGTGGTTTTATTTTTGTTGAACTAGTGGTACTTTTAATTTTTTTTGCCAAATCTTTGTGCACTTCCCATATATTTACACGGCTTACATACGCTATATAATGATCATGTCCATAAAAAACTGCTACGGATAATATTTATCTAAAAATTATTTAAAACAATTAATTAAATAATATATTATTTTGAATTGCCAGACTACACTGCAAGTCAGCCAATGAGTACTCTTGATATTCAGTAATTTAATCTGTTTCAATAAATAAATGATTTCCTAGAATTCTCGTTACATTTAAAAATCCCAAACAGTTTAGTTCTGTGCATTTAGTTTTTTACTTCACTGTATTCTTTCAAACTAAACTCCATATCATTGAGATTGCTGAATGATTTTTAAATTATTATTGGACATGGTATAGTTTTTGACGTAGCACAGTTGAAACACAGTCGTTTTTCAACGGCGGATGGCACACTTTCAAACCACGAAAATTATAAGGAGTTGTGAGTTGTATATAGCAAATAGGTACATAAGACTGCGAGTAAGCTGCATTACTATTTTCTTTTTTAGATCGGGTGAAATTTGTGAAGTTGAAATTTCGAAAATTTTTCCAAAATATGCAAATTAAGCACAATAACGTAAAAATAAGCGATTTCCGGTAAAATGTATGAACTATGCAAAATATGCACATTCAGATTTTGGATTTGGTATGAATTTATTTCGCACTCTGCTACATTTTACAATAAATAAAAAAAGTATGCAAATCCTATAAGTCCCGAACCTTGGTCATAAGGTTTTTTCCCCCGTCACTTACCTTTATGTGAGAGCCTTAGTTAGGTACCTACACGGTTGTATATTATATATTACATTATTTATTACACTATAGTGTAGTAGTATAATATAATCACACAATTTTTTAGCAAATACTGCACACTATTATAGAATAATATTGTTTGATGACATATTAATGCCGAGCCCAGAGAGAATATTATATTCACGATTAAAGTATCCATTTTGTTATTACTTCTGTAAATTTCAAAGCCTAATTTTGAATTTTTTCATGTCTCGACACTTCTAGAGTTTTATATTAAGTTATAGTTTAACCGTTAAGACTAAAAACAATATAGTGAGATGCCGGACAAAAAAATGAACTCGCGACAGTAGTGTAGCTAAATGACCTATACGCAGAGTTCCGTGTTCTGAATTGTATAGATTTAAACACTCCGAATAATATTAAGTTTCGGAATCTGAAATAAAAAATGTATCGGGTCATCTAAAAAATTCAAAAACTCGAAAACTGATAACAACATATTATATTATAATATCTATCATCTATGGCAAAAGCCGATCGTCGTCACTCGTCGGAGACGATTCACAATTTCTAATAATTTCGTTGAACAAAAGAGAAATGTGTAAGGCAACAATAAACATTTGCTCACATATCTCATTTTACTCAAGTAATTTTTATAAAAAATCTTGATTTTTTCAGTCCGGGTTTAGATGAAGAAAGAAGTTCCTCGATATGGCGTCTGCACTCAAGATATGGCCTTTCAGCTATATATTACCCGAAGAGTCGATGTATACGTAAGTTTGATTACCTATTCTTTTGGGGCTTACATATTTTACTTTTTAGTCTCAAAATTAAAATTTATTGCCACAGACAATTTGCTACCCGGGTAAAGTAGGGGCATATTTTTTGTTCCCGAGAGCTCAACACAAAAAAATACGCTTATAGCACAAACGACGACGGCATATCCAAGTCGCAGAATAATAACATATTTATACAATTAAATAGATATAAATAGTGTTCTACACACTAGTCGTACGTACTACAGTAGTACAGTACACGGGAGTTCCTATGTCCCGCAAAATTCAACAATTTTTATTTCTAATTTATATAAATTTGAGTAAGATATAAATATCACTATTCCGTCTGCTTGTGGTCGAACCGCAAATTAAAGTGACGCCGTCGTACATCAAACATCAAATTATTTTATAAAGCTGGGAAAGTCGCTCTGCTGATTATTGAATATCTATCGAAAATTAAGTAAAGAAATTTTAAATTTTAAATAATCTCGAATAGCTTAAAATGTACCTAACCAATGCACTCTAAAATAATACATAAAATATTAAATATTAATTTCGTGCTCGACAGTATTCAGAGAAAAGATTTAACTTGGAATTTTACAAACTATAGTTGGTATAGTCGGTATACGGTAAATGAGTGATGCATTGGGCACCTACCTTTATGTTAAATCTAAAAAGTAATAATCACATTTATTTACAATAAGATTTGTATTTAATAACTCATAAAAAAATATGCTTGTGCTTCGAATATTTAAACACCACCTTAATTAATTATTAAATTAAAAATTAAAATAGTAGGTACTTTATACATTGTTGTAATTTAAATTTTAAAATTATAAACTATTTTGATTATTGTTATACCTCATTTCATTATCTTAATGATCAAATCTCAAGCACGGACCTCCTTGATATACAATTTTGTAATATACTATATATCTATGGTTTTATCATATTGACGTAGTATAAATTATAATGCAATCCGTGGCGATTGTCGAAGTAGTTGCAAAGACGCAATCGATCTAAAATTTCAGTTAGCAAAGCTGCAGACATGAATAAGAAACATGAAGCGATCCGTACGGTTTTTTTTTCATAATAAATCTCAATATTTTCAGACTTAAGTTCAGTTGTATATCTGCATGATTTATTCCGCAGCGCACACACAATATCAGGAATTCTGCCGAAGCCCTAAAGCGTCTATTTTTAAAGTAATTAATTTTTGTTTTATACTTTTTTGGTGCTTAAATTTATTTTTTAAATAAAAATTTAATTTCATGAAAAATATGCTACCCCTATGTAGACACATATTTTATTTCTGAGAGCAAATGCATAAAATCGGGAGATCAAATAATATAAAAACGCCTCTCGTCGTCGTCGTTTTTTTGCTCCCTGATTGTTGGGTAATTTTATAATTATAACCTATTTTTAAGTACCTACTTGAAATAGACATTTATTATACGGTTTAATTTAGAAATACCCGTTATAAGTGATTACTCATAAGACACAATTTTAATTTATAACTTATAATTTTTTTTTAATCCAAAGCTAGCAGTTACAGGACGTCAGGACACTATTAATTTAGTGTTATATATATTTCTTTGTTCTATTATATATTAATATTACATTATATTATAGTTGTATCTAAAAAACAAAAATGTTCACAGAGTGGTAAAATCACTATCCTAACCAGTAATTAACTCGCACGAGTGATTATGAAAAATATTATACTTTTATACTAGTATTGGTATCTTTATATAATATAGTAAATAGTAATGAAATAAATAGATAAATTGTTCAATTAAAAAAAAAAGATATCTCTCATTACTTTTATTTATCTTGTAACAAACGCATCTCTTATTATTGCTATAGTTGACTTTTGTACCAATGTACGTATCTTATTTTTTTACTCTTTCACATATAAAATTACATGTGGTTTTATTTTTATTGAACTAGGGGTACTTTTAATTTTTTTTGCCAAATCATTGTGCACTTCTCGTCTATTTAGGTACACGTCGTACATACGCTACATAATGATCATGTCCATAAGAATTTATTTTACAATTTATTTTTTTATTTTTTTTGTTTCTGTCATTACGTTATTTTGGGAGAGTATAAGTGCTTAGATTTTCTTCAACAAGCATCTTTTCTGGTAGAAATGTGAATAGTATCGGTACAAAATTCTCAATAGTTTTCAAAAGCGGCAGGAAAAACAAACAAAAAATTAAGGAAAAAAGCGAATTTTTACGGAAACTCGGTTTTCAACCATATCTATTTTGGATTTTGATGTAACTCTCGAACAAAAAAAAAAAAAAATACCGTAGATATACATGAAATTTTTACTGAATATTTATTACCGCGTTTTCTATAAACCATGCAATTTTGATATTTAATTTTTATAAGCATTTGAATTTTGAATTTTGTCGAAATAAGTAAAAGTCACGAAAATGTACAAAATATTTTGAGTTAGAAATTCATAAAAATGTTTCGTTTTATATCTAAGTTTTTAAAACTTAATACAAGATTCTTTATAAGTTTGTCCGTCTTTATCAAAAAAAAAAATTCTACCGGAAAGTCGCATTAAATTTTTATAAAATTTGAAGTTGAAATTTTGACAACATTGGATATTCATTCCATTTCTCATATAGTGATTTTTACTTATTTTATTATAATGGAAAAACCAGTAATTGCAGATATTTGAAATTCACGTCATTTGCTTATATTTTCAATTCATATAATACTTCATACAATTTTCAAATTATTTTGACTCAGTTTGAGCTGTTTACACACAATTTGAATTTTGAATTTTTTTAGTTCATTTAGTTTTTTTTTCTATAATTGTTAATAAAATTGTATTTGTTGGGCAAAAAAGTTTGAAAATTCAATAAAATTCTCCTGATAGATATTTACAATATTAGTTTAAAAATATTTAAAATACATAGGCACGACTTTTGTAATGAGCATTTAAAGTTTAAATTTTAACAAAATTCGCATCATTAAAAATTTTTGAAATATTCAACTTTTGTAGGTTAGGGTTGAAAATTCAAAACAAAGTTCCAAGCAAGTAGGTTATTCTGTTATTAAAAAATCAAAAAAATATTATCACAGATTTTTTATGTTGAAATGTGAATTAAATTAAGGATTAAATTGCCAAGAATAATGATTTATGTTATTTTGTTGTAAATTAAAAATATTATTCATGGGTACTTGAAACTTTTAAAGTATATTATTATATTTTATACCCACAATGACTTTTCAAATGTACTTTTTTTTTTAATGAATTTAATCTACATTTTTAACTTAACTGATTTTTATTGCTAAACATTTATTAAATAACGAGTTACTTTTAATCAAGTCCTAGTTGCGTAGTTTATTTATAAAAAATTAAATAATAAATAAAGTAAAAATTATTATTATTGATGATGCTACTAAAACCAGAGGTCTACAACCAGAAAACTGGCTATTAATGTACATTAAAAAAAGAAAAAGTTAGTTGTAAGTTTCCAAATCAATTTTAACTTAACTGAATTAAAAATAAAACTAGGAGAACTATTAACTTAAAACTTTTTGAAATGTTTCACATCGACTTAACTTAACTCAGTTAAATATTTTCATTAACTAGCCCAGGCTTGCAGTTATTATTATACTAAATTATTTTTTACATATAGGTACTCTCATAACATATTATCTAACTCTAATTTATTGCAATAATAATTTATTTTTTTTAACACAATATTTCAGGAATTAGTATATTATAAATTAATTAATAATAAAAAAAATTGATTTGAACGATATTTATAAAATATTGAAATAAAATAAACACACTTGCTAATCAGTAATGGTAACTAGTCCCTGTGCATTGAAATATTATTAAAATAAAAATGAAACAGTAGCAGAGTTCTAGTAGATAACTAACTTGCCGTGCCTATATAGTGAAGAAACATGACTTTCGTAAGGTATAAAACTTATACGTTTTTGAATAAAATAGTTAAGACACAAATTAACACATAATAACAAGTATAGGTAAGATAAAAGCTAAAACTTAAAGAGATTATTTTAGCTTTATAATATCTGTAATTTCTAATAACAAATAGCTCATACGTATATTGTTGAACATTTTACTATACAGGCTGCTTTTTTTTTCAGAGATGGTATTCGTCTGTGAAAATTTGCCAATTTTGAATACAATGTCATATTATGCAGTGGGAAATGTGTTGACGTGAATGTTTCAAAGACTTGGTTATAAGGCAGAAAACATGTGGTATGTACTTTTTATTTTTCAGTAAATTTATTTAATATTGTCAAATGATCAGAGTTTGTATTGCCCCCAACTCTTCAATTTAATTGTTCTGCAACTACTGGTATAACGCTATTCCGGCTATCAATAAAATTAGGAAATTGGTCAGGTATGAAATTTATTTTATTTTTTGTTTTAAATTTTTTTTTGTAATATTTAAATATTTTCACCGATTATCAGGTACGATGACCTGTAGGCACTATAGAGACTGTGTGTGTGTGCGTGAGAGAGAGTGAGGGGTAGTGAGATGGAAAAAAGGGGGGAATAGAGAGAGAGAGAGAGAGAGAGAGAGAGAGAGAGAAAGAGAGAAATGGGAGGGAGAAAGACTGAGGGTGAAAAGGGGGATGGGGGTAGAAGGGAGAGAGAGTGAGATTTGTAGGGAGGGAGAATAGGAAGTGTGGAGGTAGAGTAGTTAGGTTAACAATGTCGAATACGTAGGAAAGGTTCTTGAATTGCAAAGGCGACTAGACCAATCAGTTGAAAAACTACCTAGTGATAGGTTGAAAACCTTGACTTATGGGATATAATAAAAAGATTGGTAGAGGATTTCAGAGCACTATTTGTTTGCTCCCTGTATCCCACGCATAACAAAGCAATTAATGTATCGGAACCAACCATATATTGTTACTTTAATAATGGTTGGTTCTGCTAAACATAAATTTGCTTTGTTGCGCGTGGGACATAAAGAGCAAAAAATAGTGCGTAGACATCCTCTCAAAAGTGTCATCAAGTTGAACAAAAAAATATGAAAAGACGTATTTCTATGTCAAACCATGGGTTTTTGATCTCTTTTACCCTAGCGTCAGAACCAACCCAATGTAGTATGTTGTTACTATTAATATTAAAAAAATATATATAAACTACAACATATTATAATTTATAATAATTCTAAAATTAAAAATTAAAAATCAAGTTGAAAGTCTAAAGTTATCAAGTCAAAAATCTGTAGAATTTTGACAGTTGACATGAACTGTGATTGAAATATTAAATACGGAAGTATGAGTATATATTGAGTAATTGTAATATATTTCTTATATGCATTTTTAGTTTTTATGAGGGGGTGTACTGCTAATGGGAAAATGTTTTTGCACTACTCCGTTCATATAATTTTAAATACCATCGTATAACAAATGAACTACTTGTCCGAAATTTGATTACTATAATCTCCATAAGTATTCCAAAAAATATTTTGCTTTAGAATATAAAAAAAAAAAATAATGAAACAATGATATTGTCTTACATTAAATTTATCACGCCATATAAAATAACTTTAACAACAATTTTTTTTCATTTTGTGACCCTAGTTACACTTCATTCATAATAATTAGGCAATTTTTACCCTTGTAATAATTTTGTGTAAATTTGTTTTTTCAATATAGAAATTAGACAAAAATAGTATATTGAAATGATATTTTATTAAAAAAACGTCCGTCAAAGATAAAAAATAATGATATATAAAAAATAATATCAAAATATGTTCGATAAACATGTAACATGTTTAATAAAAAGTAAAAGATTTTATATATCCTAATAATAAATTAATCACAGCACATTGTTTAACTTAGATGAATGATAACATTCTATTTATACATTGCTCTAAGAAATTAAATTAAATAATTAGCCCTATAGTAATTTGTTGAGATCAGAGAAAAACTGTGGTTAGGCCCTATAGAAATGGTGTTACAAGATTAGAAGCAACTAATTGTAATATTTACGTATTTAACTAAATACGTATAAGGTTAAAAAAATAAACCTGAAATTGGTGTATAATAGATGTAGGTAAGGATACTCTTTTACCTGTGTAATAATTTATGTTAAAGTATCTATATGTCATTTTCCTTTGACATGGTTGAAACACTATTCGTAAGCCAATACCTGACGTAGCAATAGAAAATATAATAATATAAATAATAATTATGTATTAATAACTAATACAAAATAATAAGAAATACTGTTGGGGCTTGGTGTGGCGCGGTGATTGGCTGAAGTCCCTAATGAGTATCAATCATCGGCCGGCGTAGCTAGCATCCGGATGGGTGACCATCTGGGTGTTTAGTGACGAATCCTAGCTCCACATACACACTTGTTACTCGAACGCAACCGTGACCCCTACAAAAGATGCTGTTAGCCATAGTGCACGGTTTATTTACAATCAAATTGGCATACAGAATAATATGTAATATACAATTAATACAAAATAAAAAGAGTGCAGTTGGGGCTTGGTGTGGCGCAGTGATTGGCTGAAGTCCTTAATGGGTGTCAATCATCGGCCGTCGTAGCTAGCATCCGGATGGGTGACCACCTGGGTGTTTAGTGACGAATCCTAGCTCCACATATACATGTATTACTTAAACACAACAGTGACCCATACAAAAAATGCTAATTGACATAGTTTCCGATGCTTTAGACAAAAAAAAAATCCAAATTGTTTATATTAATAAAACAAATAGATTTAATAGAATCGTTGAAGATTACGATTATTTTAGTCGGTTATTGGCAGTGGAAGGGGTTAGGTTAGGTTATTAGTTATTATAATGTATCATCCAGATAATGCTCAAAGAATTTCTAATTAAAATTATTTCAATACGTTATTCAGTTGCTTCAAATCTATACATCTTCCTAGAATTTTTACAAAACATATGAAGCTTAAATAATTAATAAAAATATGTTGCTTTAAGAAAGACGTTCACCTGAATGCGTGGTCTCCAATTGTTCAAATGCGTCTTACAAGTATGAAACATATCAAATTTTAGTTAAGCAGTTATCATTCATCTTCGTTGATTCCAAATAATAATTATTAATTATAATTAATTGCAAATAATCTCTCTAATATTGAAACTTTCATTGCTAAATGAGATCTGCTCACATTGATGAGTACTTGATACAGGGGAGGCTAACACATGCTTATAAAATATTAATACTAACTAGTTACTTCTTAAACGTACATCCAATCACACTTTCAAGTTGAAGCACATATAAAAGTCTTTATCGCCTTTCGCATATTATATTGTATGCTTCAAGTTGTTTGAAGTTGTAATTATTAAACAAAAAAAGTTCAACTTAATATTCAAATTCATTGAACGAAAATCATACTCCAAACAATTAGTTCAATAAACAATGATTTTTTTGAAACCACTTACTATATTTCAAAGTTCATAAAATGTGAATAACAAAAAATCAACTTAAATAAGATATAAATTTAAAAAACGTTAAAGGGAGCATGGGCGCTCGCAGGCAAATGCATTTTAAGAATCATAAAAAAAAAAAAAAAAAGTTCAACTTGATAAGCGGACACAAAAATAGAAAACCAAATAATGATCTTTTTATTCTAAGGGTCCCACTTAACCCTCTGTCAGTCGCGCGCCAAACGGGGGTGATTAAACTAGCACCCCCCACACTGCCCAACTCGCGCGACTATGCTGTTAAGACAGATGGTTAAATAAGTCATAAAAAGGTTAGTACGCCTAAGGGCTATGGATAGTTGAAGCTGTGGTGATGATAGTAGGCTAGTGGTAGTATATTATCATCCCTGGTCGAGTGCGTCGTAATGATCTTTTTCTACTAACTACCAAGGTATTCGATATTGTATAAGCATAACAATAAAAGAAAATATTTAAATATTACCAAGATAAATTAGAACCTAATTAGCTATCATAATTTGAATACATAGTTTTAAAGCCAGTCGGCTAGCGTTGTACCAGTACTTATATATTTAATAATATTGTCAACACTAATTAGTGATTTGTCTATCACAAAAACTTATAAAAACTGATTTAAAAATTCTAATGTATCAAAAAATATAACAAAATCTTCATTAAGAAATAATGAGAGTTGACGGTATGAGGCGTTATCGTGAGATTTTCAGTATTAATTTATTCATTAGTTTTGACTTAAAATATGGTTTAGTGTATTAAAATTATACTGTCTTAGAATTCCAAATATGTTTTCTTATCACTTCTTTCCACATTGCACTTAATCTATTTTTTCCAACAGCTTTACTAAGAACAAAAAAAAAAAAAAATATTATTATATTTAAATTTTTTGTATACTTTTTCAAAATGTATGCTAGTTACAGTTTGAAAAACAATATAATTTTAATTCAAACATTAAACTATTTAAGTCAAAAATAAAAAGAGCACTTAGACCTCTATCACTTTAATTTTTTGTATCCATATTAACTTTCAATCAATTAACACATTATTTTATTGTGCTAAGGGAAAGTCGATAGAACTCTGATCATATTTTTTCACATATTTTACTGATATTGTAGACTGCAATCTTTAATATTTGTTTTTAATGTACATTTTTTCATAAATTTTTTTAATTTTGATTCTTACAATTCATTTGCCGATGGGCGCCCATGGCAACCTACCCTTTTTTATTTTTAAATTTAAATCCTATCATATTATTTTATAATTTTTTTTATTTTGATTATTAAAACTCATTTGCCTGCGGGTGCAAATACCCCTTCAAATTTTTTTTTTAAATTTTACTCTAGTTCAATTTTTCAAAAACATTTTGTAAATTTTGATAACAAGTTAGTGAGTTATAAAAATTCATTGTTTCGTTATCTAATAATTGAAAATAATGCTATGAGTTTAGGTATATTGATATTGTAGACTGCAGTCTTTAATATTTGTTTTTAATGTAAATTTTTTTATTTTGATACTTAAAATTCATTTGCCCCTGCGGGTGCCCACGACCCCCTTCCAATTTTTATTTTTAAATTTAAATCCAATACAATTTTTTTT
>NW_019101157.1:0-14866 GCF_001856785.1 Myzus persicae | reverse complement strand
GCTGTAATCCCCACGTCCTAAGAACTACGGCATTAGCCTTATGTTTTTCAGCGGGAGAATATGCCAGTCCAGTATGGGGTAGGTCAGCACATACTAAAAAGGTCGATGTCGCACTAAACGAGTCCTGCCGACTCATAACTGGTTGCCTAAAAAATACGCCGGTAGAACAATTATATATACTTTCAGGAATAGCCCCTCCGCCAATAAGAAGATCCACGCAAGCAGACTGGGAGAGAACGAAAATAACAGCAGATCCACGACACCCTATGTACGGTATAACTCCACAACTCCCTCGCCTTAAATCCATGAAGAGTTTCATGAACCATACAAAAGCCATCTCATCAACACATCCTGAAGTAGAAAGAACGACCAGATGGAGAAATGAGATAAGCAGTACCTCCAGCTGGGTGCCGAACGAGTCGCTCCCATCTGGTCATAATGAAACATGGCCGGTTTGGCGAACACTAAACAGACTTAGGACAGGAATTGGACGAACGAAAGACAATCTAATAAAATGGGGATTGCTAGATAGCACAGACACCTTGTGCATATGTGGAGAAGTACAGACAATGCAACACATTATCACATGCACAGCTTGCTCCCAAACCTGCACCCCAGAAGACATTCACAAAGGCACAAGCCAAGGAATTAACGTAGCCCGCATCTGGGCAGAAATAATATAAATCCACCATTAACGTACCTTTCTATTTTACCTTATTTATTAATATTGTGAAATGTTTATTTTAAAGTTAATTTTATTTATCTATTTGTTTTTTAATTTTTTTAACAACTTATATCATTATTATTATTACTGTTACACTATGCGCCTGACACGAATAAAAAAAAAAATTAAATTACATAATATATTATCAAAATATGATCAAGAGATTGAACTAATGACAATGAGATTGAACCAAGATTGTTTGGAAAATGTATTTGGTACTATGCGAATTCAGAATAGTAACTGTCTAAACCCCACAACTATTCAGTTACAGTGCACCTTCAAAAAATTATTTTCATTACGCTATTCACGAACCGTTTCAAGGCCGTTAAGAATTCTAAACACATAAACCCCGAGAGTGTCGCTTCTATAGTGTTCTATGGACCGGATGTATACTTCCGGCGAGATACGGACGATACAGTTATCCTAATTATGATAAGAACTATGTCATATCATGGTACCAACCTTGAAAAAAAAACCCCGAAGTATTCATTTTACTAGAATAGAGACGCTAAATACAGCGCACTCTAGGGGACAATATAATTATATTATTATGCTATGCAATACTTTTTTTTAATACAAATGGAAAATTAACTTTAAGAATTACACACGAATATTATATTAAATGTCAATTTTTAATGCATTGCAGTGGTTTGAATGTCCTTTTTTTTAACCAAAATTGGTTGATAATTTTGATGCTGCACAATATTTTTAATAACCTATCTTATTCGTATAACTAATATTTTATTTGTAAGTTTTGTTTTATTCGAGTTGAAATCATTTTCTAAATGTACTCATTTAGTTGTATTAAAAGTAATATATATTTTTGATAATTTATGGTGATTATAATTTACAAATATTAGGTATTTATAAAAAAATATATAATTTGATACATAATGATGTTATTTAATAATACATAATACAAACATGATGATGATTAACAAGCTGTTCAACAGTACTTGGCTGTTCAACTTTATTTTAGGTACAATCTATTATTCTTTTGCAATTTGGATAATTTATTTTAAATGATTCAGGTAATGTTTGAGTAATGGAATACTTAGCAGGCCAAAATCTAAAGTGTTTAGAAGATAATACATTTAATAATTTAAACAATATTCTAGGCAGTTCTTTGGTTAATTTTAAAAAATACATTTTCAGAAAACACAGAAAATTATATTTTTGTATTTAACCATGTCAGAATATTGATAATGGCTGATAAAAACTATAGTTTATCATATTATACAATTTGTTCTATTTTTAGTTGGTCTGTTGTTGTTATTTATATGGAGTGAGTGCAACGTTTTTGAGTTATTTAGATTTTTTTTTTTAATACATTGACAAGTATTACTTATATACTTTATTTGGCAAAACATTTTTGACTTAACCTAACTGTTTAAGTGTATAATAATTATTATTCTAACTGTATAAAAAAATGAATGATCAACAAGTGGACAGACCTTTACATTTACGAGACCACGATTATTTTTTACCAGGTATCTTTACATTTAATAACCTATTTATTTATTTATTTAAACATAATATGTATAATATAAAAGAATATATAAGTGTTATAAAATAATTTAATTATTTACCACCTAATTTAGTTATGTATCCAGACCAATGTCTGTTCATCATTGTTGATGAAGTAGAGACACTAAATTGTGGCGAGTCTGATGATGATGATGATGATGATGACGATGTCTTTTCCGACGGAGAAAATGAAGGTGAATTAATTTAGAACCTCTGTTGTCTTGTCTAAAAAAAATTGGCTTTCTGTTAAAATGTTTTTTTGACTGTATAATAAAAATTAATACTTGTAATATTATATTAAATAACATAGTTCCAGTAGAACAAAATCCCGAGACTTACACCATAATTCCAGGAGTTCAGGTTGGATCTCAAGTTTATGTGGACAACTTAAATTTTAAGTACTATAAAAAAAGTTCTGTACGAAACCGTTTGTCTATACTCCTGATGAAAATTATGATTAGAAAATTAAAATTAATTATTACTAATACTAAAAATGAAATAATCACCTTTATCTTTTATGTTCTTAAAGATATTTAGTTTGCCACAGAAAAAATCATTATGATTGGCCATTTTGCCTTGCTACAGCTAGTGTTAACTTGAACAATCCAGGTTACCTGTCATTAAACCGGAAGCATATCCATAGTCCTGAAATAATTAATAAACCATTAGCATTCTTTAGAGAAGCAATTTCTAAAAGAGTCCTTACACCTGGAAATTTATCCTCTTCTGTTAGATTAGTGTACAATCAGGAAATTGTCAAGTAAGTATAACCATGAAACAATAATACATTTCATTGTTCTTAAAAATTGAAATTGTAGTCACCCTGAAGCAGCAGAAAACTATACATATCTTCAAACAGAACACAGGCTTACAAGACAGCGACGTTGTAGGCGATCCCCTCTTCCCAGCTCACTAGATCATTTAGTAAAAATATTAAATGATCCCATCCACGAAAAGTACAGTCACACGATTCGAAGACCTCCGACTAGGTAAAAAAAAAAAAAATATTAATAGTTTAATAATAAAAGCAAAAAGTTAATCATAGTATTCATAACAAATCAATCACTTACATGATGAAGTATACTAATATATTTTATAATACGCAGATTTTTTCGAAGTGATTGGGCTTTGGTAGTTGATTGCAACCAAGTAGGTGTTGTATTTGCCAATATGGAAACAATAGAAAGGTATCGAGCAGAATTGGGCACTGTTGTTGTAGCTGGAATTGATGGTACGTTCAAAATAGTTCCTAAAAGTCCATCAGAACTTAAAAATGGTGCTTTTATCACATTCCAGATAGTGTATAGGAGTGTAGTTAGTAGAATTTACTACAAATAATAATAACAATAATATTGTATTAAAATTAAAAATGTATTGTTTATTGAAGAGAAAATTAAAAAAAAAATGTATACAATAATATTTTAAGCCTAAAGAATAATTGAATAATCATCATGTGGCACCAAGTAATTATTAATTTTAATAAAAGCTGACCAATAATAAGTCCAAATACGAATGTAGAACAACATGTAAGGGAAGCAGCATGTGGTATACAAAATAAACAGGGATCTCTAATAATATGAGTTAATTTTGAGGTCAGCTAAGGGTATAAGGTTTAAAAAGTTACTGACATACAATTTTAATTTGCGATAAAGTTTTTTTTTCTTGCACGTCATATTTTGAAACTTTTTTTAGTGCATATAAATATATGCTCTAATAATAGTTTATCAAGTAAATGGTATACCTTGTTCTTTGCAGTCATTCCCAATGGAATATGCATTCCTCATTTCAATGAACCAAGAAAGCTACCAAGCCCTTCTGAATGTAATCCGTAATTTGCTGCCATTAGATTACGAACAACTGTGTATCGTGTATCATAACAGATTTTGAAATGCCACTAATGAATGCAGTTCAAACTGTAATGCCTGAAACTAAATTGATTGGTTGTTGGTTTCACTTTTGCCAGGTATATTTAAGTAAAAAGAGTACAAACTAAGAATGGCATTTTCAACACAATCTTCGAATTTATCTGAATTTCATTTCACAGGCAGTCATAAGATACAGCAAACGGAGATTGAACAGTGTGTACCATATTTTTCAAAGTAGCCCTATTGCAGCCAGAGTTTTAAGAATGGTTGTATAAGCATTGTAGTAGTATAGCATTATAGTAGTTTTCTTTTTTTTTTATTTCACAATTTTAGGTATTAGTTCTACTACATTTACCTGCACACAGAGTCCATCCGGATTGTCCTCAACATGACATTAATGATGGTTTCAGGGCTATCATTAATTATGTTCAACAGTTTCCTGACATTGAGGAACATTTGAGAACTTTCCTCATTTGATACTTTGAAAGATACTGGTTGTCTCAAGTTGGACCAAGGATTTTGAGCATTTTTGGATGTGAATACAGGACCTATAATTATTTGGAATCGTTTCACTCCACTTTATTGTCAAAACACCATAATATATGGGATTTCATCCGTGAGGTTTTCCTATTAATATTATTTTTCTTTAATTCTAATATATAGGTTTCATTATATTATAAAGGTGTATTAATTCTTCCTCTACATAATAAATATCTATCATTTGTGTTTGACCATTGGTATATTTTGCTTATTATAGAGAAATTGACACTGATTGAAAATCAATGTAATCTCTTATCATATTAATGTTGATAAGATATATTACATGTTTTTATGTTATGTTCGTTTTTCTAAATTTTAGTATTTATACTTATTAAATTTCGTATTAATTATGTTAACTTGCATCGTGTTGTTTTGTCACTGAATTCAATTTACTTCAGGTTATGGGCCCAGATCTAACGCTAGTTGTACGTGGCTTAGTTGTATTTAAATTGGATTAGTTTGGATGAAAAACAAGTGTCATGTATAAGTCAAGGGATGATGGTGGTAGCCGGTATGGTATTACATCGTTTAGTGGCAAGGATTTCTCCAGTTGGCGGTTTCGGGTTGAAGCCATTCTTGAAGATCAAGGTGTTCTGTATTGTATTCAAACCGAGAAATCTAGCATATCGGATGCATCGTTAAAAACTCAGTTTGGGAAAGATGACAGTAAGGCTAAATCAATTATTATTCAATGTGTGTCTGACTCTCATTTAGAATATGTAAGGGACGGTAATACCTCTAAAGAAAAATTTGATAAACTTTTATCAATTTTTGAAAGAAAAGGTATTTCAAATCGTCTATATTTAAAAAGAAAATTAATGTCTTTGAAACACGAGGAGAATAATTCGCTTCAAGAACACTTCATGATGTTTGACGATCTGGTTAGAAGCATCAAATCGGCAGGAAGCAAAATTGAGGATGACGACATTATTTGTCATTTACTTTTGTCTTTACCCGAGTCATATAGTGTAGTGATAACTGCAATAGAGACTTTGTCAACAGATAATTTAACCCTAGATTTTGTTAAAGGCCGTCTTCTAGATGAAGAAGTGAAACGCTGTGGAATATCTGGTGCAACAGTTGCTGAAAGTAAGAGTTCTAATGTATTTTATACTTATAATAAGAAAGAAATTCGTTGCTATGGATGTGGTGCATTGGGACATAAACGTAATCGTTGTAAGTTGGAAAAATCCAAACCATTTAAGAAGAGTGCACATATGGCTAACAATCCGTATGATGAAGATGAAGATGCTGTTGTATTTATTGCTGAACAAATTGAAAATAGTGCCACTACCAAACATGAATGCATGGAAACAGGAAATAATCGATTAGTATGGCTACTAGATTCAGCCTGCACAGATCATCTAATTAATGATGATCAATATTTTGCTGATTCAAATGACTTGACTTTACTCATAGATATTGGAGTTGCAAAAAGTGGTCACACTATATCAGGCACAAAAATTGGCGATTTGTCATTAATTAGCATTGTTAATAATAATCTTTTTAAAAAATGTTATTTAAAAGATGTGATGTATGTTAAAGATCTGCGACGTAATTTGCTGTCCGCAGGAAAATTAGAAATGGCCGTTATGAAAATAATATTTGGTGATGGTAAAGCAAAAATATACAGAGGTACTAGTCTTATAGCTGTTGGATACAGAAAAGGAGCCATATATGAAGTAACTTTTGAATTACAGAAGAAACATGGAGACGTAGAAGCTTTTCTTACTACCAGCTCTGTGGATCTGTGGCATAAAAGACTTGGACATGTAAATCCTCAGTACATATAAAAATTGATTAAAATGGTTGACGGAATTAACTTAAAAGGTGATAAAAACATAAAAGAGATAATTTGCGAAAGTTGTATGATGGGTAAGCAATTTCGATTACCTTTTTCTGGCAAGAGACCAAAAGCCCATAGACCGCTTGAGATAATTCATTCAGATATATGTGGTCCTATTACACCATCCACTTGGGACAATTACAAGTATTTTATTACATTTATCGATGACTACACTCATTTTTGCACTGTCTACTTATTGAAAGCAAAGAGTGATGCATTTAGTTCATTTCAAAAATATGAAGCGATGGCAACTACTAAGTTTACCTCAAAAATCTCTGTTCTAAAATGTGATAATGGCAGAGAATATATTCCAGAAAAGTTCATAAAATTCTGTGAGGAAAAAGGAATACAAATCCACTATATACAGTACCTTATACTCCACAGCAAAATGGAAATGCTGAAAGAATGAACAGAACACTGGTTGAGAAAAGTAGAACACTAGTTATAGATAGTCAGATGTCTAAAACAATGTGGGGAGAAGCAAATTTTACAGCAACTTATTTAGTGAACAGGTCTCCTACAATGTCATTGAATAACAAAACCCCAGCAGAGCTATGGTATGGTCTTAAACCCAGTGTTGCCAATCTTAAAGTCTTTGGTTGTAATGCATACTGTCATATACCTAAAGAACTTCGTGCAAAATTTTACAGTAAATCAAAAAAATGTCAAATGGTAGGATATGCCGTAAGGCGTAAACGGTTATCGACTATGGGATCCGTCTAAAAGTAAAGTTATAGTGGGAAAAGATGTAGTATTTGATGAGCGAACAGGGACAAATGGACGTTTAACATTTTAAATAAATGAGTGTATGTTTTTTCTTGTTTGTTTGGCAATAAAGTGTATATTAGTGGGTGTAAACCTCCCAAAGCTTCAGCAAGTATGACAAAAACTTGAGAAAAAATAACTGGAGCGATTTTAAACGTTCCATCACAGTACCAAACTTTTGAATTGTATAAAATGTCTAAACTACGGTTTCTTCCAAAAATTAAAATACGATCGATGCCCGGTCCACTATCGTCTAGTAAAAATGGTTCAGTCATACCTGCTGATGGTGAGTATACTTTAAAGGAGTCTGGAATTTCTAAAGTTAATAAATCTTGTGGTGCATTTGGTGATGCTTTAATTTCATTTCGTTTCCGTCGGACTACTTTTTTCAATGCTAGACTTGATGAAATTTCACCCTAAATTAAAATAAATGAAATAAATAACTACATATTTTTTACTACTTTATATATATATAATTAATAACAAAATAGTATTACCTTAGCCGCTTCTGATAATCCAGATATACATTCGTTGATTACAGTTGATGTTGGTTCCATGGTTTCAGCTGCTCTATTTTTCAAACGATTAATGGCAACCATCGCCTCGACTTTTGCAGCCTCCGAATCATGAGTGTGTTCATTAATACGTTTCAGTACTTCTAAATTATCAATTCCTGTATGAACGCGTGCCTTACACTTACGTTTGTATTTACACTGCCAAAATTTTTTAAGCGAATCAGAACTTGGTTTGTCAAATAAATATATAAAACCATTTTCAGTAAAAATGCATTCATTACGATTTGACTTTATTAATGCCATAACTACTTCAAATATTATATATTGTGTTTAAATAAATCGCTGTTATATTAAAAAAGTAACGTAGATATCACTGCTTTCGGTCAACTAAAGTTTTCGTTGGTTACGAGTGGATTTTAATCGTAATTTCTCGATAACGTTTTTCGATAACGTCGAATAATCCCTAATATTATGATAAAAGTATAATGTTATATAGATATAATATATAAGTATATAATATAGGTATAAAGAATTCCATAACATCAATTATGATTATGGTATAGTTTCCCTATACCCGGAAAATAAATATTATTATAATTTATGTTTTTTTCGCGTTCAAATGTACCCGCGTCCAAACGGCCGCGTCTAAATGACCTCGCGTCCAAACGGCTGCGTCCAAACGGCCGCGTCCATTTTGTCGTAGATCGTTTGATGAGAGTGATCAACCAAATGCACATAAAATATGGATCGATTCATTGGAAAATGACTTAGAACAAATTAATATCAAAGAAAATATAGCAAAAACTGAAAAACCAAACAGCGATACTGAAGAAGAAAATGTTTATGATGAATCAAATTATATGAATAAAACATTTATTGAAAAACCAGTTCAAGAAGAAAATAAGCAAAATGTTAGTATTAATATCAGACCTCAGAGAGAGAAAAGGAAGCCTAAATAGTTGTAATCTTATGTTCATTTAGCAATGTCAGCTCAAAATTTTGTTGATAATGTTCCAAAGACATACAATGAAGCAATAAATATTGAAAACAAAAATAAATGGATAGCAGCCTTGAACAGTGAAATTAAATCCCTCTCAGACAATGGAACTTGGACATTAGTAAATACACCAAATGTATGTAAAACCAGTGTCTTGTGGATGGGTGTTTAAAATTAAGTATGATAATCAAAATGAAGCTGTCAAATTTAAAGCTAGACTTGTTGCAAAGGGCTATTCTCAAGTACGCGGAATTGATTACGACGAGACATATGCACCAGTGGCTAACATGGTGACAGTGAGGACATTATTTTCTATTGTAAATAACAAAAATCTATTCATGTATCAAATGGACATCAAGACGGCATTCTTAAACGGAAAATTAAAAGAATTGATTTATATGCAGCAACCAGAAAGGTATAAATCAGGAGGAGATAGATTATGTCAGTTACACCGTTCTATTTATGGTCTTAAACAGTCTCCCAAGTGTTGGAACACTAGATTTAATGATTTCATGATTAATCAAAAGTTTAATAGATGCAATTCAGATAATTGTATGTATGTCAAAAATAGCGGTAATGTTCTTTTATACTTATTGTTGTATGTTGATGATATAATTGTTTCTAGCAACAACATCAAAGCCTTAGACCAGTTGAAGGATGTTTTATGCAAAGAATTCAAAATAGAATACATGGGACACACAAATCAGTTTCTTGGTATGAACATTAGTCAGAGAACCAAGAAAACACCAGCGATTAAAACACATTGATATAAAATACAATTTCATTCGTGAGAGTATTGATAAGAAAGAAGTTAATGTAACATATATTCAATCAAATCAACAGTTGGCTGATATATTTACTAAACCTTTACCAAGCTCAAGATTCATGGAACTTACAAGAAAACTTGGTTTAGTTTAAATCTAAAATAATTTATTTTCCTATGTCATTTTTTTTGTTACAATTTAATACTTCAATAATATTTTTTTTGTTAATACACGATACGCGCACATGATAAAGAGGAGTGTTGTAATCTCTTATCATATTAATGTTGATAAGATATATTATCATATTTTTATGTTATGTTCGTTTTTCTAAATTTTAGTAGTTATACTTATTAAAGTTCGTATTAATTATGTTAACTTGCATCGTGTTGTTTTGTCACTGAATTCAATTTACTTCAAAAATCAATATTTGGTAGAACCACACCAAGCACGACAAAATTATACGGTACTTTATTCTAAATTTAGTATTTAATAAATATATAATGTAATATTAGTAATTATTAGTTATAACTAATAAGTAATAACAATCCTAGGCAAATCATTGAATAGGTATAGTTTAATTTATGATTTAAATTGAAATTCTTATAAAAACAAGAATGATTCATTAACAAGAAAATATATAAAATTTACAGATTAGAGATACCACTTCAAGGTAGGTAATGTTTATAAAAACGTAAGAAATTCGTCAACAAATACAGACGTTGAATGTTGATGGGGATATACTAATGTTCCTCAGGCTGGCAGGCCATCATAATGATGGATATGTTTAAGGACAGATTGATCCATTTCCTGTAAGATATGAATTTTGATAATATTTTACAACATTTAAGTATAAATCGCCTGCTTGAGAGTCAGTTTGTTTGTGGCACAAATAAAAACAAATAACTATTTTTTTTTTTTAAATTTCTTATTGATTGATTAACAATTCTAGATTCTAAGCAGAACGATGAATGTATTGATTTTACAATGATATGTGTATTGTGTATTAAAGTGTAATTTACATTTTATAATATACCTGCTATTATATTATGTTTTAACTGGAAATCTTAACATGAATAAAGATTTTAGATTGTTATTTGTTAATTATAATAATTTTATAAATATTTTATTTAATATCAAATAAAAGGTCTTATTTAAAACGATGTTATAAAATTAGTAGGTATACATAATATGAAAACACTATATGATATTATATATTTAAAATTTTGAATAGTAAAATATTCAAATACCTAGTAACCAAATTTAAATCAATAATACGTGAAAAAAAAACATACTTAGCCATGCTTTACTTAAGTTTGTAGTTTGTAACATTTTACCCAAGATCAAAACATTTATCCAATACTTTATTTATTGTAATATTATTAAAATATTATTATATTATAAATAAATTACCTGGTTTGTATCGACCGTGCATTATGAAAAGTTTCAATATAGTCGCTGTGTACTCAAATAAGAAATAACTAATAACTCGTTAGTCGTTATCGTTGGAAAATATATTTAGTTATTTCGGTCATCTGATTAACTGATTTATATAAAATCACGGTCTAAGATTATAAAATAATTATAATAAGCACGGTTGTGTTGATATACCTCACTATACTGACCCCTTCCCACACCGTTCTAATGTTATTATAAAATAAATATTTTTTATGTTATAATTTAAAAGTACCTATTCGCTATTTATAAACTTACAATGGATATAATATATAGAACGGACTACGTTCCGTACAGTATATCACCATGAGCCAAATTAAATTCCCATTCCGAATTTTTTTCAATATTTGACGTTGGTGACAAAACATATTCCTTATCACGATTGGGATAACTGTACCCCGCCCTGTAAATTATGTCGGCTATTGTAATTAATACGCCGCATAATATTATGGGCGGGTAATAGTTATCAATACGCCTGTGGCGACTCTCGCCACAATACTTTTCTTCCGTTGGCCCCCCTGCGACAGTCGGCACTCGTCCCCTCGGCCCTCACCGACCGGCAAGCCTCGTCTTACAACCATGAACTAAGATATACAGGACTGGACACTGTTGGGTGGGCGGGTATGAGGGGTACAGTCAGTAAATGTTTCGCCGCTCCTTTAAGTGGATCTGGTGCAATCTATGAGAATAACTTTGCAATCTAATTAAAACACAATTTGCATGCTACAAATACATATTATTTCAAAAATAAAACATAAATTTGTTTATTTTAACACATTATAATAGCATTCTATACTGTACATGCTTTAAGCATACTGTTTTAAATTTCGTATATCGTTATTACCTTCGTAAAAAATTTAAAAATGGTTAACGACTGTTCTGTGCTTCTGTGTAAAAGTCGAAAGCACATTAAAAATACTCGATATTTCAAGCTCCGAAAAATAAAGATACTTCTGAAATATTGTCTAAAAGTTAATCACAAACAAACTACTGTCAAATATTTGTGTGAACTCTACTTTACTAATGACGATTTTATAAGGAGTTATTTTGGTAGTTGTAATAGGTGTGCTAGTATTAAACAGAGGTAACTGTGTAACTGTCTGTTATTACATTATTTGAATAATTATAATAATTGTTAATCACTACCATTGTTTATTCTAATTTGTTTGGTAATAAAATAATATTAAATTAATTTTTTTCTTTTAGTTCAAGTTCTACAGATAATAATGTTTCATTTTCTTCATCTGATAGTGATTATTCCACTGTCTGCTACTAAGCCTAGGCTAAAAAATGCTATTCCTTCAATTTTTGAAATAAATGGTAAGTGTAATGATTTAATTGCATGGATATATGTATATAATATAAAAAATATATATCTATTCAATTCATCTTATTTTTAGATCAACATATTATTGCTACTAGTAATTCTCTCAGTGTTGGCTTTTATAACAAACCTTCAACATCAAATAGTAACTATTATTGTTCTGATATACTACAATCGTCTATGTATGAGGTACCTAAATTAAATAATAATTAAAATATTTAACTACTTAACCTTACAAACCTAATTATATTAAGAGTTTCTTATAATGAGAAAAAATAAACTAAGGTATGAATGTATTAAGTATTTCTAATCTAAGATTTCTTTTTAGTCTTTACCACTTCAACCATCTTGTAGAAAACAACTTAAGTGGTCTCCGAAAAATGAAATTTTGCCAGAACTATTGCCATATCCATAAAATGACGAAGTAATATTAAATAAATATAAAATAGTTTCCCTCCATTAAAAAAAAAGAACCCAAAAATACTAAATAAATATTTAACTATCTGTTTTTACTTTTTTTATTGGTCTCCAATATTTGGCTTGTTAAATTCCTATGATGATTTTGTGAAAAATTACAAACATATAGTTTTACCTATTTTTAGTTTAAATATATAGTATATGATAAATATTTTAAATAATTTTCGCACCTTTTTTTATTTGCAGTTTATATATTTTATAACCATTTAACAAATGATTAAAATTTAAAAGTTAGAACATCTATAACACTATATCAAAAATACATAGTATATTAAGGAATAATATTATTCTTTATTCTATGCACTAGATGTTAATGATGTGCGTCGTTACTCGTTACTTAGTATTACTAAGTAATATCATTAACAAACTAATTTGTCACCAGATAGCGTAGATTTCACTTAAAGGAGTAATGCGTAACATTGTCTGACCGGCTGATAAGGCTCTGTGTCCAGTCCTGTATATCTTAGTTCATGCTTACAACGACGCTCCACATCTGTGGTTTTGGTCACGAATCGCTGCTCTGGATTGCAGATTGGTCGTGTTTTAACGACGATATACTCCTACGACTTAGGCGGTTGGCTGTATCGACTTGCGATGTATAGATTAATAGGTAGAGAGGACAAAAGGTGACCCACCGGTGAAATAATACTGGTGAACAAAAATATAACGCTACATAGATCATTAGTGGCGTATTAAACAACAACAAAAAAAAACCAATAAATTATGATATACTAAACACACATGTAAAATAATCACAAAATTGCGCCCCAATATAATAATATAAATAACTACAGGTAATCAAAGTTACAAATACATGAAAGATAGAATTGACCTGATCCGCTGGTGAAGTGAAAAGGTCCTCCTGGTCGACTGCAACTCCTACGTCGAATGGTTAACGACGACACACAGCCGACGGCACGCAATTATCTCAGCGGCAGTACGCGGTAATCTCAGCGGCGGCACGCGGTAACCTCAACGGCGACACACCGATGCTCTCAGCAGCCCACAACGGGTGACGCGCAATTATTTTAATGGCGGCGACAACTCAAAAACCCATTCGTCGCACACGTGGTGGCGACACACTGTAAACTCAGCGGCGGCACGCGATATATGGCTGCGGCACGCGGAAAGTAGCGGCAGCACACAACGTTTGTACTTTGTAGTACTGAGTGCTGACGGCGAAAACGGCAAAAGACTACACACGTCGCAAACGTGGATGCGATACAGTATACACACTGGTAGAGCACGGTGACGCGGAAAAGGCGTCGTGCCGACGGTTAGACTGTTAGAGAAGAACGAACGGCAACAAGATAACCGAAGCTGGCCCGGCGTCGTCGTCATACGACCGAAGCGCTCAAAACCAAGGCGGCTTCAAACAAAGGTTCGACGCTGACGGCGTTGCTGGTGGTCGGGTTGGCGGGCGCAAACCGGTGGTCAAACGGTCCGCGTTCGAACAGGTCGGTTTACAATTTGGATGGTTCTCATTCGGCCAATGACGGAAAAAGTTAGGATATTTCTATGCTTCACGATCGGGTTTGTGTCTTTGGGTCTTCGGTTTCCCGAAGAGGTATTGGTGGTTTGAATATTGATTGAAGACTGGTGATGGAGGTATGAAAAATGTCCGTCACATAAAACGTATACCGTACCGCCTAGTAAACCGTGGGAGGTGGGTCACTGTGTTTACTTTTGGCACGGGACACGATGTTTCTTGCCGAGTTTCGGGTCTACGAGGTTGTCGCCCCGGCTGTTAAGAGGTTTATTACAGTTTGGTGCCTTGTCATACCAGCATAAAAATACCCTAGCATACTGTGTAACCATTCTATGATTTTGATTTACGATCCTGCAACTGACAGTTTAGCTAGTTACATCGAACGTACGGAAGCTATATGTACTTAGGTACATACAGTAAAAAACTAAAGGTTGTTTCATTTAAAGTATGTCTATAGATAGTATAGCCCATAGTCTTATAACTTATAAGTATTTAAAAGTTGCATGAAATGAGTAGCAGAACAACATTTTGCGGATAAGATGGCAACTGAGTGCCAACTGCGTAAAATAACTTAATACCAT
>NW_019101156.1:0-17561 GCF_001856785.1 Myzus persicae | reverse complement strand
ACCGAGCTAGACGGACCAGTGACACCGAACTAGGCGAACTAACATCAACGAAGAGCTAGGAGCTAGGATATTAAGTCACATCTCGCTAGTCTTCATTATTTTAAATAGTCATTTGGACTTAGTAAATTTATTGTGTTTTGTGTTAATTAAATAAAAAGTATTCAAATTATAAAGAAAAGTCAAACTCTTGTTCATTTATTTCCAACACCATCAAACGAGCGTAGTCAGATTGTTACAATATCACTTATACAAAAAAAGTTCTTATTGTTTAAAAATCCATTTTTTTTATGTTTTTGAAACTTGAATAACTTTTTTTGTACTTCTGATATCGAAAAAATAAAAACGATATTTCACAGCCACAGTTCTCCTCCTTATGTGGTGAAAATTTTGTTTCTTAGTTATGACTCTAGCCTTCTCGGTTCTTTCCCGCGTGAAATAGTTTTTACGTAAAGATTTCAATTTTATTAAAATATTTTTGGCCGTAATGTGGTGCCACCTAGTGCCTGTGGTCCGCGGTCACGCAGTCGTTGCGACAGCGAACACGATGTCCCCCACCACTACAAACTAATTATAAATAACTAATTATGACAAAATATTATAATTGCCCGTATCGGCTGTATCTGAGCCGCGCCACGCGCTTTCGTTATCGCTTATTTTGCGCGCCCATAATAATTTCCAGGAATAGTTTAGATATTTATTATTTAGATATTATGAATATGAAGTGACATTACTATCCAGTAATACTATTGCGTATTGCAAGATCCGATCGGCGATAACTTCCCACTGATCAGTTTGTTTTGGTGCATTTGTGTGTAATTTATTTTGTATTTAAATTGTTGGTGGCCACTGTCTACTATTTACAATGTCGCCCAAAAAACTACGTACAAAAAAACGTTCCACTGGAAATAAGGCAGTTAGAAAACGTATGATTAGTAAACTAAAACAACGTATGAATACGAGACTAAAAAAAACGTAAATATGAAATTTAATTAATAACAATCCGATAATAACTTATTTTAGTACTTTAGATACTGAAAGGTATAGTAGTTTTTGTTATATTTAAATGATTGATAGAAGTAACTATTTCAGTGAAGGACTGTTACTGCTACCAAATAATGTATTAGATGGCATGTCTGAGAATAGTGAAAATCCTGCAACGGAAAATTTAGATACAATTCCAGAATCTTCGAACTTCGAGTATATATCATTCTATTATAAATACATTATAATACTTATAATTGTTTTCTGAAAATAATGATTACATTTTAGTGAGTCAAATTTAATTTTTCATGTCGAAGACAATGATACTAGAGTTAACTACGAAACACAACCTTTTATTTGGAGCTCACCGTCGACGTCGAGGTTAATTAACCAATTTATATATTTCAAATAAAAAATCAAATGTTTAATTAAAACAAGTTCATTTATTTTTTAGTAAACATGAAACACAAGTAACCGACCATGTATTACAATCGATTCACGAAACATCAGATATACCACAAGGGAATAAATAATACATAATTAAATACATTAAAATTGTATGTAGGTCACTATAATGGATGTGTTAAATTTCAATGCATTTATGATTGGTATCATTGTATACAAAAAAAATGGAGACAATTTGTCAGTCTAGGATATTTTATTTTTTAATTTATATCTAAAAGCATTTGAAAGTAAATCGTTATTTTACGTGTGAATTTTAAAATTCTTTGGGAGTCAAAAGAAAAAAATTTTCAATACTTTTTAAACGCAGTGGCAAAAACAAAAAAAAATGGATATTTTTACGCAATACACTTTTTTTGGAAAAATCGATTTTTATTTTTGGTGTAACAAAAAAAAATCCGTAGAGACATGACATTATCACCAAACGTTTATATATACAGTCGATAAAAATTTAAGATTTTTCATAACTTGTTTTAAGTTAAAATCAAAAAATTATTTGATTGTTCAGCCTCTAAAGTTGGAAATTTGAAAAAATACGTAAAAATCACGAAATTTCGCAGTTTTAGATTCTGAGCGTAGCGATGAATGTATTGATTTTACAATGATGTGTGTTTTTTTTTGTCTGTCATCACGTTTTGGGGCAGTTAAAATGCTTCGATTTCTTCGAACAGCAACTTTTCTGGTGGGAAAGTGAATCTAGTCGGTACTTTGGGGGGTCAAAAGTAAAAATTTCTCAACAGTTTTTTAACGCGGCGGGAAAAACTAACAAAAAATTAAGGAAAAAACGGGAATTTTTACGCACAGCCAATTTTCGGAAAAATTGATTTTGTCTTTTCGCGTAAAACAAAAAATAATGAACGTAGGTACTTGAAATTTTCACCAAATGTTTATATTTGTAACTTTAATATACCACGAAATTTTGAAAATTTTTTGAATTATTTTGCGCAAGTTGTAGGTAAAAGTAATTTTGACTTTTTTGTTTTTTTTTTTTTAAATATCGATAAAATTTTTTTGGTTCAGTCAAAACACTTGAAAATTTAATACAAGATTCCTCAAAACTTATTCTAATAGTAGTATAAAAATTAAAAAAAAATATTGGCAAGATTTTATTTTATAAGCATTTAAAGTTCAAATGTTGTCAAAATTCATCAAATTCTCGAAAATGTGCAAATTATTTTGTACTAAATAATTTATCAAATGATCAATTTTTAAAACTAAGGATTGAAAATTTAAAACAAGGTTCTTTTGAAGTTAGTAGATAATTTAACAAAATAATCTGAAAAATATATTAAAATGGTCGTTTTATATACAAGTGTTAAGATCAAATTTGGCATGGAAAATGTTCGATTTTTTTAGATTTTTTTCTATGATTATCTATTGAAAAATTTTTCACTGTCTCGAAAAGCTTGAAAATGTAATATATGGTTTCTCATGAGTTGTTTTGATATCAGTTAAAAAAATATTAAAGATACGAGTGCACATACTTGAAACTCTTAAAGTGTGTTATCGTTTTAAAAACACAATGACATTTAAAAACTCAAAGTTTTTAAAAAATTAATTCAACCTAGGTACTGTATTACTCGTGTCTCGTGGTAAAATAAATTACTTTTATAACCTTAAATATATTTAGATAATATTGGCTGATGAACCGTCTTCGCTCAGAATCGTTTTTCGTATGCAATGATTTATCGTTGAATTCAAATTTAATAAATCCTGTACAGTTTACCTACCTTTTTTTTTATTGAAAAGTTCATAAAATCTTTTTGGTTTGTGTCTAAGATTTGAAAATTTAACATGAGATTCTCCATAAGTTTTTCTACCATTCTAACAAAAAACATTTTTACCGGAAAGTCAAACTAAATTTTTATGAGCGTTTGAAGTAAGACATTGTATGTTACCCCGTTTTTTCCATGCACTAATTTCTTATTTTGATGTTATTCAAAAATAAACTATCGCAGATATTTGAAAATTTCACCAATTGTTAAGATAACCATTTTATATACACCAAAAAAATTTAAAAATAATTTGACAAGTTTTTGGCTAATTGTAGGCCTAAGAAATTTTCAGTTTTTCCAAATTTTTTTTTTAAATATCGATAAAAAATATATCGTTGTCAATTTTTTTTTTTGCAAATTAATTTTTAGTTCAGTACCGACAAATCGTCTCCGCTCAGAATCGTTTTTCGTATACAATTATATTTCATTTGTTTATACCTAGACATTTTGATTTCAAATTTCGAATTTCCCGTTTTTTTTTTACTTTTTACAGATCTCTTGAAGGACGTAGGATTGTGAATATAAGTCATTTATTTTCTCAGATTCAAAATAGCCGACATGCAATTTTGCAATGCTCCTTTTTAAATATGCAGTTCATATCTGAGCAACGTAGAGGGTATAGCTCAACTTTTAAATTCCGATGCAAAATGTGTGGTATTACGTCGATGTTCACATCGGAAAATGAACAAGATTGTAATTATTTGCCAATTAATAAAGCCTTAGTGAATGGCAGTATAGCTGTTGGTACGGATTTCATCAAAATATCATTAAAAAAACTATACTACGGTAATTTAGAAATTAAATATTTTTAATTTTACTATAGGAATAGGTCATGCACAGCTTACTGAACTTTCCGCCTCAGCTGAAATTCCATTTTTGTCATCAGTAGGGTATTTAAATAATTTGTCATCGGTTAGTCAGTCAATTCAAGATAGTGCTTTAGAAGAAATTATTCAAGCTGGTATAGAAGAACGGCGATTGGCGATAGAATGTGGCAATGTGGACAAAGACGGGGTTCCTATGTGCACTGTTATCGCTGATGGCCAATGGTCTAAAAGAAGCTATAAAACCAAATATAATGCGTTTTCAGGATCAGTAAGATTACATTTTTTTTATGTTTATAGGTGGTATTTTTGTTATTTTTTTTGTCGTATGATTTTAGGCTACTATCATTGGTTTTAAAACAAAAAAGGTTTTATTTCTTGGTATAAGAAACAGTTATTGCTGTATTTGTCAACGAGCTTTAACCAAAAAAATAGAGCCCACTAATCATCAATGTTTCTTAAATTGGAAAGCATCTTCAACGGCAATGGAAGCTGATACAATATTGGAAGGATTTTTGAATAGTATAAATATGCATGGTTTGAAATACAATAAATTAATAGGTAATTAAATTAGAAAATTTGAAACTAAAAACAACAATAATAATAAAATGGTCCAAAAATAGGTGATGGTGATAGTTCAGTAACTAAGCGTTTAAATGAGGTATTGCCGTATGGAAATGATTTTAGAGTTAAAAAAATTGAATGTAAAAATCACCTACTTAGAAATTACACTACAAAATTATCAGCTATAGCTAAACAGACAGAATATCCTATTTCAATAAGAAAGCATATTTTAACTAATATTGTTCGATTCCGCTCAGATATAACAAAGGCCACTAAACATTACATCGAATCTGATGTACCATTTCAAACAAAAATTGCAGGTAGGTAATAATTTTCACTTCTCCGTGTAATTTAATGTAAAATCTACTAATCTACAAATATAATAACTTTTAAAGTATATTATAAAATTTTATTTCAGAACTCCGAAAAGATATTTCAAATAGCCCGTACCATAGACTAGGACAGCACAATAACTGTGCTGTTTATTTTTGTTCGGGGCCAAAATCTGGCGAAATAAATCTTATTCCATTGGCAGAAAAATCTAAAATGATGACAAGTATAAATAATGTTGTATATAGATTGATCGTAAACGCTGATAGTTTAATTGAAAATGTCGACAATAATCCTTGTGAACAATTAAATAGTATAATTAATAAGCATGTTGGTGGAAAACGCATTAATTATACACAAAAAAATAATTATAAAACCCGAGTAGAAGCAGCAATTTTATCATATAATTCAAACAATTATTTGAGAATAGTTCATAAAAAAATAACAACCGCCAGTCCAGGTAAATTTTAATTAGTTAAACTAAAATTTATTTGCATACTAGCTTTCGCTTATTATTTATAATGCTTTTATAGGTAAAATTGCTAAACGATATATGTCCAACATTTAAAGAATACGGAAAAACACTGTCATGAGAAGAAGAAAACTTTTTTGTGAAGGTGAAAAACGAAAAAAGCCAATGATTAAGTATAGTGGTTCAGACGCAGATTATGGGCTCGCTGAACCATTAGACGGTTTGATTAGCGATAACGATTTAAAGTTAAAAAAAGATTCATTTTTAAAACAATTAGTCGAAGTCAATGCAGAAGAATTAGAATACAACACTAGAGAACAAAGTCTAAGTAATGATTGGCATAATGAAAGAAAAAAAAGGCTTACAGCATCAAATTTTGGTGAAATATGCAAGATGAGAAAAAATACAAGTTGTCGAACAAAAGTATACAACTTATTGTACAAACCAAACACAACGTGTAAACAAACGACTTATGGCATTCAAATGGAACCTTTAGCACGAGCACACTTTGAAAAACTTTATAATATGCATGTGTAAATATGTGGACTATTTTGTGACAAGGAATTTCCTTATTTAGCCGCGACTCCGGGTAATATTGTTTTATTTTTTTTTTTATTTCACAATTTTAAACTAATAATTTGTACCAATATATGTATTTGTTCATTGCAGATGGATTGGTCGGTGAAAATGCTATATTGGAAATCAAATGTCCGTTTGCAGCGAAAGATTCTTTAAATGCAGTTGAGGCGATAGAAATGAAAATGGTGATTAATATTAACAATATTATTGCATATATATATATGAAATTAAACATTAATCCTAAAAACATTTGAATTTAAATTTTAAATTTATAATATTTTATAATCAGTTACAGTATTGCACTATAGAAAATAACAAAGAAATAACACTTAAAAAAGATCATAAGTATTATTTTCAAATAATGGGGCAATTACGAATAACAAATAGGAAGTTATGTTATTTTGTGATATATACTCCAAATTGGTCAAACACCCAGAAAATAGAGTTTGATGAAATATTTTGGAGAACTAAAATGGTCGACAAATTAAAACTGTAAAAAATACATTTTATTTAGTGTAAGTTTAATAATTCAAACTAAAATATAATATTACTCTTTCAGATTTTATTTAGAATGTTTACTGCCAGAAATTATCGATCCACTATATGGAAACGTTTTTTGAAAAGTGATATAAGAGAGCCCACCTACATTCAAAACCAAATTAACAAGACATAAAAATATATTTGTGTACCTACTACCTACAACCTAAAATACAAATAAATGTTCAACCATTTATAAAATATTAAATGATATATTAATATTTTATTTATTTATTTTTATTTAATAAATTATAATAATAAACTGGTTTAATAAAGTTATTATTATCAATGTAAAGTATTTCTGGTCACCTATAACTTATAAGTTATAACGTAAAAGACGCAACACGTTTATTAAAAAATGTATTATATTACATGTATTTAAAAAGTAATTAGGTTATAAATATAACTCGAGCTATGTTGTACCTATAACAGATTATATGGTTCATGTAAAAAAAATATTATTTAAGTAAACAGGAGCTGAATTTAAGAAATGGTTTGTGACTTGCGCTAGGAGCGATCGCGCCGCATGCTAGTAAAGACAATATTTACGCAACGATCGACTGCGTTGACGCNTAATAAACAACGGCTAAAGACATGGTAGACGACTGGTGTGTTTTTACTGATTGTGATAATAACTGTTATCACTATAACACCAGTGATACCATAACATCCTCCTTATTAATTATTTAATTTACTTGTAAGTAGTAACAATATGACAATATTTTTTAACAATTAAAAACAATTTAGACTTTACAATTTACATTTTTTTTTTTTTTTTAAATCAATAACTATTTAACATTATACTTTCCACTAAAATTAAACAATTACACTATTAGATATGAATTAAACAATTTTAAGTAAGATATAACAATTAATATCCAAATCTTTCTGGTATTTTAATTGTTCTCTTTGATCTCCTCACCACCATATTACTATTACTTTCATTATCTCTCACAATTTGTTCTTTATCAGCCATATTCTCTTCCTCATCCAATTCTAAACTTAATGTTTTCTTTTTTCTAATAAACTTTATATTTCTTCTTAATACTTTACCACCACTATCTTTCACTAGGTAACATCTTGGTAAGTCTAATTTTTTTATTATTCTCGCCTCACTCCAAGTTTTATTAAATTTATTCTGTATCCATACCTTTTCTCCCTCCTTATAAACAGTTTCCTCTACCGTACCTTTCCTATCAAAATACATTTTTTGTGTTTTTTGGTTTTCAACCATTCTTTGTTTTATCAGTTTAGTCGCACCGTCACTGGTCCTATCTACTATGGGTAGTTTAGTTTTTAAAATTCTATTCTGTAGTAGATTTGCAGGTGATTTACCAATATTCGTTAAAGGAGTATTTCTATAACTTAATAGGTAATTTTCAAGTTTATCATTCGTATCGACACACTTCTTCAACATTTTTTTTATGATACCTACAAATTTTTCTGCCAACCCATTACTCTCAGGGTAGTTGGGACTACTATTCATTATCTGTATTCCCCATTCTTTTGCAAATGCCCTAAACTGTATACTATTAAATGGCATATTATCCGCTACAAACACACTAGGTATGCCAAATCTAGCAAATATTTTTGTACACTTTTTTTTTATTTCCTGTGCTGTTTTCCACTTCAACTTACATACTTCCACCCATTTTGAATAGTAATCAACAATGATTAGATAATCCTTTCCTCCATAACTAGCTATATCAGCTCCAACTTTGTCAAACGGTACATCAGGTATTTCATGGTTTAGTAATACATTTCTCTTATTACTTCTAGTATACTTATTACAAATTGCACATGCCAGAACTAAATTTGTAATATCAGATGCTATACCTGGCCAATAAATATGTTGCTTGGCTAATTCTTTTGTCTTGCATACCCCCTGATGACTGTCATGTAACTGTTTCAGCATATTATCTCTTAATGTTGTTGGTATTATTACTCTATTCTCAAAATATACTAACTCATCTTCAACTGTTAAGTCTGATCTTATTTTATAATAATGATTCATTTCACCAACTTCTTTCAATTTATTTGGCCAACCATTTAAATAATAATCTTTTACACGACTCAATATTCTATCTCTATCTGTTTCTATTTTTAATTCAACAAGTTTATCTATACTATACCTTATTTCAGTGACTCTTACTGTATGTATCAGATCTCTTAATGTTGCATCATCATTCTCTTCTTTATGAATTATATTTCTTGTTAATAAATCAGCTATGTACATATATTTACCAGGTAAGTATTCTAATGTATATCTATAATTCATTAACTTTAATTTTAACCGTTTCAGTCTATTATTCTCAACTTTATCTAAATTTTTTCTTACTATTGATACCAATCGTTGATGATCTGTGTAAATCTTTACCTCATGGTGACCATAAATATAATAATGAAATTTTTTAACTGCAAATGTCACTGCCAAGAGTTCTTTCTCAATTATTGCATACAATTGCTCCGTTTCAGTCAATGATCTGGATGCAAACCACACAGGTTTATTCGATTGTAACAAACAACAAGCAATGGCATTTTTAGAAGCGTCACACTGTATTTGCACTGGTTGTTTGGCATCAAAATGTACTAACAAGGATTTTTCACTAATCAAACCTTTTACTTTCTCCAATGACTTTGAGTGTTCCTCTGTCCAATTCCACAATGCCTCTTTTTTCAATAATTCCCTCATTGGCCCTATTATTTCCGACAAATTAGGTAAAAATTGCCTTAGAAAGTTTACAACTCCTAAAATTTGTTGCAATTCTTTTTTATTATGCGGAATCTGTAGTTGTTTTATCACTTTTATTCTTTCTTCATCAGGACTCATACCTTTTTCATTAAATATCAAACCCATAAATTTTACTTCTTTCTGACTATATTGTAATTTTGTTACATTAAATCTTATATTATATTGTCTAGCTCTCTCAATAACCTTATTCATGATTACTTGATGTTGGTGTAATGACTCTGCTGCAATTCAAATATCATCAAAATAAATTGTCACCCCCTCAATATCCCCAAAATATTTTTCATTCTGTTTCATGAATAACTCTGGCGCTACACTCAACCCAAACGCCAGTCTCAAAAATCTATAATTTCCAAATGGTGTGCTAAATGTACAATATTTACTTGACCTATCGTCTAACTTTATGTGATAGTAACCATCTTTCAAGTCTAGAACGCTATAATATTTTCTTCCAATTAGCTTTGGCGTAATTTCTTCTAGCGTCGGCACTAAAAATTGGTCTCTAACTAAACTCTTATTCAATTCCTGTGGATCTAAACAAATTCTTAATGACAAATCTGGCTTTTGTACTATCACTAGATTGTTGACCCACTCACTTGGCTCATCTGCTGGTGCAATTATTTCTTTTTCCACTAACTCCTCTAATTTTAATTTCAGTTTGTCTTTAATTTTTATTGGCACTCTCCTTGCTACACTTGCCTTCGGTGTCACCCCTTCTTTCATTGTCAATTTGCAAACATCAGGAAAACACCCTACACCTTCAAAGATATCCCTATTATTCTCAATAAAATAATTTATATCTGATTCATTTCTACTCTTATCTATGACATTGACATTTTTCAATAGTTTAAATTTTTTCAGCATAGGTAATCCTATTATAGATTTGCTATCATATATTTTATCTATTACAACAAATTCTGTTTCTATCTTTTGATCACCTAATGTTAATATTGCTTTTACCTCACCAGTAGGTTTCATTTTAAAACCTCCGTATACTTCTAACACTATATTCGATTTTTTAATTAATTTCATTAAATTCAGTTTCTTACAATCTCTTTCTGACAATGTATTTACCTCAGCCCCGCTGTCTAGCTTAAAATTTACTTCTTTTCCATTAACTTTAAATACTTTACACCACTCATTTTTAATTGAACAAACTGTATGAATAGATTGAACTGAAAATACACTGTCCTCTTCATCTTTACTTTCAACTCTAATTTCTTGCGCTTTTTTTTTTATATTTTTCTCATATACTTGTTTTTTCTTTTTGCACATTATTGCAAAGTGATTAAAACCACTACAATTTCTACAATTTTTGCCATACGCTGGACACTCTCTATACATATGTCTTAGACCACACCTATTACAATTAATTTGACTACCCATCTTACCTTTATCTTCGGTTGTCTCCGTTTGATGATCATTTGCATTATTCCTTTTCCATTGACTTTGCTTTGAGTTGTTTCTTTTTTCTATGTCTTCAGTTCCCCATTTTGATTTGAATCCAACTCCATGCACAACTTTGTCCACTTCTTTAGTTGAAGATAACATTCGTCGGTTGCTTTCAGCTCGTTCAATTGATTGACAGTAGGCTACAATTTTAACTAGCCCTACATCGTCCCTCAGCAATCTTGTTTGAGTTTCTTTGTCAAAAACACCCAAAACTATTTGTGTTCTTAGCATCTTGTCTTCTGCGTCACCAAAGTTGCATCCTTTTATTAATTTCTTCAAATCAGTGTACCAGATATCAAATTGTTCACCTTCACCTTGTTTGCGATTAAAGAAATTAAAGTGCTCAATGATTTCATTTGTTTTCGGGATACAATATATTTCTAATGCCTTTAATATAGTATCAACTGTTTCTGGATCTTCTTTTTTGATTGTATTATACAGTTTTAGTCCATCATGACCCAATAAATTTAATAACCTAGCCACTTGCACGCCGGTATCTTTCTTATCAGTCTCTGTTGCTTTAAAGTAAATTAATATTTCTTGTTTGAATATTTTAAAATTTTCCGATATATTACCTTCCAGGCACAAACCTCCCGGTCTGTTGAATTCCAACGACATCTTCTTCGACGGTATTATACTATTATATATTTATATCTATAATTATCTCATCAATCCTTGATTTGGTTCATAAACGACTGCGCCATGTTATAATTGTATTGTTGTACACTAATGCAATTATCTAGGTAACTATATATTAAATAAACTTAACCGTACACGTGTATAAATTAATATATTTATTCATTATTCCAAAATACGAGAGCTACATATTATTACATAATAAACAACGGCTAAAGACATGGTAGACGACTGGTGTGTTTTTACTGATTGTGATAATAACTGTTATCACTATAACACCAGTGATACCATAACAATGTTTATAGGTGGTATTTTTGTTATTTTTTTTGTCGTATGATTTTAGGCTACTATCATTGGTTTTAAAACAAAAAAGGTTTTATTTCTTGGTATAAGAAACAGTTATTGCTGTATTTGTCAACGAGCTTTAACCAAAAAAATAGAGCCCACTAATCATCAATGTTTCTTAAATTGGAAAGCATCTTCAACGGCAATGGAAGCTGATACAATATTGGAAGGATTTTTGAATAGTATAAATATGCATGGTTTGAAATACAATAAATTAATAGGTAATTAAATTAGAAAATTTGAAACTAAAAACAACAATAATAATAAAATGGTCCAAAAATAGGTGATGGTGATAGTTCAGTAACTAAGCGTTTAAATGAGGTATTGCCGTATGGAAATGATTTTAGAGTTAAAAAAATTGAATGTAAAAATCACCTACTTAGAAATTACACTACAAAATTATCAGCTATAGCTAAACAGACAGAATATCCTATTTCAATAAGAAAGCATATTTTAACTAATATTGTTCGATTCCGCTCAGATATAACAAAGGCCACTAAACATTACATCGAATCTGATGTACCATTTCAAACAAAAATTGCAGGTAGGTAATAATTTTCACTTCTCCGTGTAATTTAATGTAAAATCTACTAATCTACAAATATAATAACTTTTAAAGTATATTATAAAATTTTATTTCAGAACTCCGAAAAGATATTTCAAATAGCCCGTACCATAGACTAGGACAGCACAATAACTGTGCTGTTTATTTTTGTTCGGGGCCAAAATCTGGCGAAATAAATCTTATTCCATTGGATAATAATGTACCTCTCCCGCGAGGCCGCGACTACGGCGCGCAAACCTCGGTACGTAGACAATGGGCGTGGCTACGGTCTGCCGAGTCGGCGGCGATACGGCGCACAACGCCATCTCTGGACTCTGGAGCGTTGTATACGTTTCACTTTCGGTATAGCGTCCTCTTAACAAACAATTAAGTACTTATATATACTATATAATAAAGCCAGCCTCCTGTATAAAGGCAATTATTGTTTTGATAGCTGTTTCAGTATTGGAGTTTAGGATGGAATAAAGGTTGATGGGAATATTAAGAGACATAAGAGTGTTGAAAAGAATTAGTCTTTTAAGTCAGAGAGCAGTGCAGTTAAATAAAATATGAGGAAGGTCACATATATACTCATTAGGAGGAAATGTGCAAAGTGTACAAAGTGGCGAGTCGTTTAGTCCAAGTTTAAATGAGTGACCAGGTAATAATGAATGTCCTATCCGTAAACGATTATACTGGACTATATGAGACCTTTGTAAATTTAAGTTATGAAACCATTTTTTTTTTAATATTAGGCGTTATGTGTCTGTATCTCGAAGTGAACTCAGCAGATAAGTTATTCCATTGGGAAGACCATAGGTTAGATTGGTAGTGTTTTAGAAATGGAATAAAGTCAGAATGTGGTAGATGTGTAAGAGAGGGACAAATTAGACGGGAGGAGGATTTAGCCAAATTATCAGCAATCTCGTTACAGGACATAGAATCAGTGGCTATGAAATATTTATTTAGGGAGAAGTTAAGAATTAATGTTAGGGCTTCGATGATAGCATAGCACTTGGGCTGAGGCAGCTACTCTGGAGGAGACCAGTTTTTGCCTTTAAAGACATGAAATCTTCATTTTTAGGGGTGAGGTGCTATGTACTGACGTCCCGCTATATACGTATATACTTAAGATAGCGAGGGGGACGCATGAGATTGTTCACACTAGGATGTGATTGACCTCGGGAAAGCGCCTTGAAAGATTTAGGATAACAACTAAAGTCTTTGAGTGCGTAGTTCTGAGAACTCGACAAACAAAATTGCGTTGCGAAAGATATATGGAGACAATTAGAAACATGAATATATATGGACATATATAATGAATGATATAAATATTGTTCTATTATTATAAATAGCCGTCAGATAATATATCGACAGCGACAACCGCGTAGGAATAGACCGTTTCCTGGAACTCATACGCACACGTGCAATAGTAAACGGGGTCAGCGCTAGCTCTTATCGTTAGGAGAAGAGTAGAGATCAGGCCTATAAAACAGGGACCCAGCCACCCGATATTCAGATGTGATTTACCAGAGCCAGTACGAGCACCTTCACGCCAGTCGACTCTCAGATAAATTTCAGTGTTATAAAAATATTCTATCAGTTTTACATGTCAAATAAAGCCTATGTTCATAATAATCTAAAATTGACTTAGAATTTATTACACCTTGTCATCATTCATCTTGTACACAATCTATGGACTGGACCACTACAGTAAAAGCGTTTCAGTCAAATAATATTATGTTTTACATTTTATTTTGAATATCATTAACAACGATAACTCTTGGGGAAATTTTCCGGCATAAGTAATTAAACAATTATTGTAAGGAAAACTTCAAAAGTTAAATTTATTTGTGTAAACATGGTGATATTATAATTTAAAATGCAATTAAAATACATTTCGATTGAGTAACTAGTATAGGTAACAAAAATATAAATATCCACCTAAGTTATATACAACAATGTGACAATAACTATTATTTATTTATAAAATTAATTATAAATTTATGATTTTAAGTAATACTTTTAGATTCTAAGCGGAGCTTCAATCTAGTAGTTGAAATAGTGATTTTCACTGAATGTTTATAATAGTATTTTCTATAAACCATATGATTTTCAAAATATTTTGATGCATGTTGAGCTATTTGTAGGTGTGTCAATGAAACTAATGTCAATGAAAAAGTTTTTTTGTTTGGTCAAAAAACTTGAAAATGTATAACAATGTTCCTCTTGAGTTGTCAGTGGAAATAAAGTTGAACGTTACTCATAATAATTTTTTGTAGTCTTCTGAAGTTTTATTTATGACAAAATTCATAATAATTACGGAAATTTGCAAATTATTTTAAGTTGGAGATTTATAAAAAATTTTATTTTTGTTTCCAAGATTTGAAAATGTATCACTAGATTCCTCATAAGTTTGTATACCTTTATCAAAAAAAATTATCTACTGGAAAGTTAAATAACATTTGTATAAACGTCTGAAGTTCGATTTTTTACGACATGTGATATATATTTACGGACATTATTAGTTTTCAATTTTTTTAGTTTTTTTTCTTTAAATATCAATAAAATTGTATTTATTAGGTAAAAAGCTTGAAATACAAGGCTCTTTACCCATTGTTCCAATATCAATTTAAAAATACATAGACAATATTTTTATTTATAAGCATTTTAAGATTAAATGTCATCAAAATTCATTATTTGGAAAATTAACAAATTATTTCACAGTTAAAAATTTATAAAATATTCTATTTCTATATCTAAGGATTAAAAATTTAAAACAAGGTTCTGCATAAATAGTTCACACTGTAACCAAAAACTGTAAAAAATATATAAATAATCTCCTTCAAACACCACTTAAATGTCACTGTTGAGAAAAGCCTGAAGATCCTCGGATTCATCAAACGAAACACAACCCTCTTTACCTCCGCCATCTGTCTCCGTACCCTCTACTTCAGCCTTGTCCGTTCCATCCTTGAATATGGATCGGTCGTTTGGTTTCCATATCTGGCCTGTGATCAATTGCGACTTGAACGAGTACAAAATCGTTTCCTATCTTTTATTGCCTATTTATTAAACATTGAACACACACCTTATGATTATGACGTTATCCGCTCCACTCTCAATATCCCAACTCTTGCATCTCGCCGTAAACACGCAGATCTCATGTTCATCACATCTATACTCAATGGTACCATCGACTCCCCCGACTTACTAGCCTCTGTTTCATTTCGCGTTCCCTCCTACTCTACTAGACACCATTCTCTTTTCTCTATCACTACCCATCTCACCTCGTATGGTCACAACCAGCCTCTCCACAGAATGTTACACCTATTAAACCAACCTTAGTCCTGCCACTTTACTTTTACCTGTTATCTATACATATAATTGTATTAACTTATTTTCTACTTATGTAATTTATCTAATTTACTACGTTTTTGTCAACTAAATGCTCTTCGGGGCGTATAATCATCAAATAAAATCATCATCATCAAATAAAATGCAGTTTTTTTTCCAAGTTCAAATTTGAACGAAATTAATATCTAATAACCAAGTATAACGATTTTAGTTATTTTGTTGTAATTTATAAATATTTTACGTGGGAACTTGAACCTTTTCAAGTACATTAAAATTATTAAAACTAAAATAGAAAATGGTATAAATTAAAAATACTTTGTCCAAGTACTTCCCGAGAAGCATTTTCAGTGCTGTCAGTGTTTAATATATTAAGATGTGTTGTTGCAGAGTACGGTGTAAATCCTGTTCAGTGAACCGTTTTTTTCTGATTTTGAATACCGATTTTTTATACAGGTTAAACCGTGTATTTAAAGTGCTCATATCGGTGTAATAACCGTGCATCAGTGCACCTCGATTTGTATAATACACCGTGTTCCTTTGGTTTAATTTCTTGTGTAATAACAGTTCAATTTTCTTTGATTCAACGGGGTTCATACATTGTTTTATCAATTGGTATATTACAGTTCAATGTTTAATACAGTAACCGTGAATACTATATAATCAGCGGCGTATTTACTGGGGGGGGGGATCAATCCACCCCTTGGTCTTTTTTTCTATTATTAAAGAATTTACCTATATTTACCTGACACTAAATCGTGTTTATAGTATTTTTAATTTTTATGTGTAACATGCAATGGCTCATCCCCTCCCAATAACTATTCCTAAATACGCCGCTGTATATAGTATATACATAATATGTATATATATTATATATTAGCAATGAAATTTCGTATTCTATATTCCCCTTAACTCTATCATGAAGACCTTTATTTAAAAATGTCTATGCTAGATTGACCATTTACCACCCCCCGCCCCCCTAATAAAAAAATTAAATTAAATCCTGACTATGAAATAGGTTGATTAGCTTATAATTTTAACCAGATTGAAAGGGTTCAACAAAAGTTTTTCAGATTCACCAGCTATATTATAATATGTAGTTTCAGAATATATATATTGCTTGTCACCCACATAGTTCCATTTTTATTATATAATAGGTAATTATTTAACTATAAAATTAAACTAAAAAACATGAATTAGGAACAAATATTTATTTAGTTCATTATAAAATGTGTATAATAATATGTTTAGTAAGATTAATAATATTTTAATTGCTTTTGTCTTTAAAATTATAAATACATAATTATAGTAGGTTCACCTTAACCTAACTAAAATAACTAAAAGAACATAATATAAACAGTACATAATTATTTGAAATGTTAAAATATATAGTAGCAATGGCATATTAGCTATTTATATAACCAATATTATATTTAAATACAATCTATGTTTATGGTATAAAATAAGAAAAAATAATAGTTGATATAATAGAATAAAAGTAAAAACCGTGTTAAGTAAATAATAATAATTAATTAGATATGTAGCTTAATAAAACACTTAATCAAAATTAAGAATGCACATTATTATGGTAAAAAAAGAAAAATAATAATAATAATATTTAGATTAGGTACTTCCTAAGCCATTTATAAGTAGGTATATATATATATTTATCAGGAATTGTTTTTCAAATTTTTTATTTTTTTCTAATTTTGTTCTCGGTCCTAAATAATTATAACCAGACCAATGCATTTCAGGTAAATTTGAGCAATTTAATAGATAATTAATAATTCCTGAACCTGTAATAATTTTCTTTGGTAAGCATGAAACATATGATGATAAATAATTTGCACCATTAATAGGTATATCAATTAATTTTTCCATTTCTCTAATACAAATATTAAGAATATCAAGTTTTTCATCATGGTAAATATTATTTCCTTTTCTTTCTTCATTTGAC